>NW_020292142.1:94442-114853 GCF_003184845.1 Aspergillus ibericus CBS 121593
CCCCCCCCCCCCCCCATCCCCTCCTCCCCTTTTCTCTCCTCTTCACAGTACCAACCAACCTATACTAACAAACTAATCCCAGGAAACCGCCTCCACAACCCTAATCCTACACACAAACCTCTTCTCACACAAAACCCTCGACCTCACCCTCCACCCCACCGAAACCAACATGTCCTTCCTGGACCCGATCAGCGGCTCCTGGGCCTCCATCTCCGGCACGGCCACCATCGTGGCGGACCCCGCCACCGTCGAGAAATATTACTCGCCGGCGTTGAGGGCCTGGTTGGGCGATCTGGGCGATGGCGTGCATGATGGCGGGCCGGGGGATCCGCGCATCGGGGTGATTAAGTTGGAGGCGAAGACGGCGGTGTATGCGGTTGCGAGGAAGGGGGTGTTGGGACGGGCGGTGGAGACGGTCAAGAGTGTCGCGAGTGGGAATGTGCCGGCGGTGAATGAGATTAGGGAGTTGGGGAGGGGGGAGTTGGATGAGTGTGAGTTCTTATCCCCTTACCCCTTTGGATTGGACTTTGGTGGAGGGTGGGTGTAGGGTGATGGTACTGACGGGTTATAGGGCGGAGGACACATGCGTGAGGTGTTCACGCACTGAAATACTGAGTGCTGGCTGGTGTACTATGTGGAATGAGTTATGACGAATTGGGGAACATCTTTATTAGCTGGGATTAATCTACATGCATCGCCATGTTCATCCCCAAATATATCAATCAAATAAATTATCCATATCAATCAATCACTCCATACTCCATCGTAGTCGTAATTGGGGTATCAAACAACGCCAGTACCAAACCATCAAATCTAAAACAGTGTCAGTATCCAGCAGCGAAAGCAGCGAGGCAGCGCCACTTACCAATCGTAAAGGCATCCGCGCCGGCAACCGTCCATTATGCAGCAGCATCGCAATGTTCTTGTTCGGGGTCGCCTGCAGCTTGCGATACGCCTCGCGGATGTGTCGCGGCTCCACAGGCGTACGGCCCTCTTCAGGCGGATCGAAGAGACCGGTCTCGCGCTTGCGTTTCTTGATGCTCTCGCCGTTTTCCGCTCCGCCACGACGGTTCTTCTCTCGGTCCTCTCGCTCTTTGACCTTGAGGGCCTCCTCGGTCAGGGTCTGCACGATTTCAAAGGTCAAGAATCCTAAAATGTCGACAATGTCATCGTTCGGCTTGGACTCGGTCACAATGCCAAACCCCGCCCACTCGCGGAAGCGTTTACTCTTGCGGTACGTAAACGACGCCTGACGACATTCCGACCAGAACACATACTCCTCCTTGGTCATGTTCTTGGTGCGTTCGTCCGCGGCAGCCAGGCGCTGGAGCGTAGCGTAGTTCTGTTCTTCTTCCTCTTCGTCCTCTTCGTCTTCTCTCTCGGGAACCTGAACCGAGTAGAAGCTGTTCACATCCCACGCGAGACCTACCCGGGCCCGCTTGTTCTTCGGTTTCGAGGCGACATCCTGCGGTCCCGCAACTACACCCCCGGCGATGGGGTCATCGGCGGCGGCAAAATCCGCGGCATCAGCGCCGCCCTTGTCGTCGGAATCTTTGACGTTCTTGCGGACATCCTTCCAGGACAAGAAGGTCTTGAGACGGGACACCTTGGCCTTGTCATGGCGGATGAGAAAGATCAAGTCATCAGTAGAAATGGACCGCACGCCGCGACGGGTCGCCAGGGCGGTGCTTCGCGCGAGCTGAAGATATTAGCGGAATCCACCAACTGGAAACGGGGGGCATACAATTTCAACGACCTGCTGGCGGACAATCTCTTCAATTAAAGTGGTGGTATCCACGGATGGCTCGGCAGTTTCTCCAGAGACGAACATCATCTGGTGCAAAAGGTCAGTCAGCATGTCTTGGAACATGTCCTCAGTCTGCGTGTTAGGCTCCTCAGTCTCCGCATCCTGGGGCTGCTGCTCGCTATGGGTAGTGGGGTTGTATGTCTCTTCCATCGGCTCGTTCTCGGACTCAACCAAAGTCATGGCTTCATCGTAAGGTTCAGATTCCATGTTGAGACGCCTCAGCGGGCAGCCACAGGATGCATCGCATCGAAGTCGAACCGTGTTCAAGTAATTGCAGTAAGAGAAACCCAGAAGAACAAGCTAAGAGAAGAAGATCACATCATGCATATACACATGTATATAGAACACCCTGCATTCACTGTCAAGCGCAACACGGGTCCATAGTGATGCGACATCATCGCCAGTGACAGCAAGATATGAAAGTAATGATTTTCATATAGAATATACCAGAACAACAGAGACAGCACAAAGCACAAAGTAGAACCATAACAGCATCAGCTTACCTGCTGGATCTCCTGCCGATACTTGGGGGTTCGATCGGTAGACATACTGGCAGTTAACACCAATCGAGCAGTTCCACTGCGGAGAAACGAGTGAAGCCCAGGAAGACCCGGAGTGCGGTCTAACACAAACAACACAGAAACCTGTGACAATGTATATGGGATGGGGATAATGCGAATGAACACTGGACGCCGCTCTACACGTGAAACCAGTCACCTGACCCCTCAGGGCATTCGGAGTACTAGTTGATCCGGCCCGTTCTCCGCCGCCGCATTTGGTGGGGGATCTTGAAAGTTTCCCTCCCAAGTGGGAGCCACTATATTGACACACCTTTAATTGCGCATCACCATGTTGTACCTTGTGGGACTCGGCCTTGCCGACGAGACTGACATCACCGTCCGCGGCCTGGAGGTGGTCAAGAAGGCCGAACGGGTCTACCTTGAAGCATACACCGCGATTCTCCTCGTGGACAAGGAGAAACTAGTGAGTGTCGCCCGGCGCTTGACTTCTCTCCCCTACGTGCGGATCTGGCTGACTGGAATGATGGTTTAGTAGGAAGCTTTCTATGGACGTCCTGTTATCGAGGCAGACCGTGAGAAGGTCGAGAGCGGCAGCGATGAGATTCTCGCCGACGCCGACAAGGTGGATGTTGCCTTTCTGGTCGTTGGTGACCCATTCGGGTATGCTTATGCCTTATGCTTCTACTGTTCTCCGTGAAAGAACACCATGCTAACCGATCAGCGCCACAACACACACCGATCTAGTCCTCCGCGCCCGCGAATTGGGTATCGAATCCAAGGTCATCCCCAACGCCTCCATCATGTCCGGCATCGGCTGCACGGGTCTGCAGTTGTACAACTTTGGCCAGACGGTTAGCATGGTGTTCTTCACGGAGAACTGGAAGCCCTCGTCTTATTACGACCGGGTCAAGGAGAACGTTCAGCTGGGTCTGCACACGCTGGTGCTGTTGGATATTAAAGTCAAAGAGCCGTCGTACGAGAACATGGCTCGGGGACGGTTGGTCTACGAGCCTCCCCGTTTCATGACTGTCGCGCAGTGTGCGAGTCAGATGCTGGAGACTGAGGAGGAGCGCCAGGAGGGGGTTTGGGGACCGGACAGTCTGGCCGTCGGCGCGGCCCGTGTGGGAGCGGCGGACCAGAAGCTGGTGGCGGGTACCCTGAAGGAGCTGGCGGAGGTGGACATGGGACGGCCTCTGCACAGTCTGGTGCTGATTGGCAAGAGAGCGCACGACCTGGAGAAGGACTACATCCAGCAATTTGCCGTGGACCGGGCCACCTTTGATGCCAACTGGCAGAAGGGCGGATACGGGAGCATGTAAGCTGTTGCGAGGAAACGACCAACGAGATAGAATTCATACGCCAAATGACATGCTAATGAACCATGCAACCGAACACCAAGCCTTGCCATAGCCAATACGCTGTAAATTCCCTCATGCCGTCCTCCTCGCAAACAACCTCGTCAAGCGTTCCGGCAGTCGCATCTACACAATTAGCCAAACCGCAACACCAGAAATCAAGGAAAAGAAGATAATAAACCCACCGTAGCAGAAGAAGGCGTCTCGGGCGGCGTCTGCGTCCTATCACTCGCATAATCCGCATCCCGATCCCGATCGCCATCCTCATAATAATACTCCCCCTCCTCATCCTCATCATAACTCCCCTCCCCATCCTCCTCCTCCTCCACCGGAAACCACCTCTCCGGATCGCCATTATAAACAATCCACCACCCGATCCTCTCCCCGGCCGCATACTTATCCCTCAACTCCGTAATCGCCTCCATCGCCTCCTTCCCCAACGGCTCCTCCTGAAAAATATCCTCCGGCTTCCAACTCGTCTCCCCAATACCACCACCTCCCCCTTCTCCCTCCTCCCCTGCAGCACTCCCCCCCTCCGGAATCGAAATGACCTTCGCCCCGACATACGCAAACGGCTTACTCACCGCCTGATCAGACGTATCCTGGGGATCATATTGTTCAATGAAGCGGAGGGAGTTGGGGAGGCGGGAGAGGATCTCGGGATCGGTTTTCTGAAAACAGTTGAGCAGGAGGGAGGTCGTGAGTGGTTGTTGGATGTATTCGGCGGTTGCGTCTTCCAGGTTGTGTAGCACGATGTAGACTCGGATGCCGGTGAAGCCGGCGCGCGGCCAGCGGAAGCCGTAGAGCATGTAGACCGGCATTTTCTTTTTTTTCTGTCTGGGTCTTTTTTTGGTGGTGGTGATTGAGGGGGTGGGTTGGGTAGGTGAATGTCTGGGGGGCGTGGGTGTGTGAAGTAGGTGTTGTTGGTGGTGGTGGTGGTGGTGGTTAGTGGTGGTAGTGCTGGGTCATATCGTAATTCGGTGTTGCTGCTGGGATTGTGATTCTGTCTGACTCTCGAAAGAAAAGGAAGGAAAGAAAGGGGGAAATAGGGACTAAGTAAGAGGTGTAGATATTCTGGGGTACGGGATAGGATAGATAATATGCAGGGGCGGAGCGAAAGCGACAAAAGAGATGATATGTGCAGGGTTCCGTGATACGAGGGTCGTTCTTTGTTTGACTATCCCGTGGACAGACTGTCTACCTGATTAAGTACCCATCGCTATTCAATATCATGCATGCATATATATACATATATATCAAAATACATACACATATACACAACCAAATAGCAATGAACAAGATCATCTCTGAACTGGAATCATCCCCGCATCCCATGTCGAGCATCGATCTGATCGGTCAAAGTCAATTGGTGGCCGCTCAACGGTCAAAAGCGGTCGGGACGGGCAGTATCGAGTCGAGACTCGGCGGCAATGCCGCGGAGACATCCATTCTGGTGCTGAGTCCGCTCATTGACCTCTCTATCTCGCCCTGCTATTTGGGAACTGTTGTATGCAGACAGCATGGTTCTCTCATTTGTCATTGTTCAGAATCGTCAGTAAGTTGATCCCCCCCCCTTTTCCCTCTCCGATATATCCAGTCCGTGCAAGGAATACCCCTAATGCCGGAACAGGGGGAAGACGCGGCTTGCGAAATGGTATGCGCCGTATAGTGTGAGTTTCATGTCTATCTACCTTGGTGTCTTTGGACGACTGTCTAATATGTTGTATGTTAGGATGAGGAAAAAGTCAAGCTAAAGGGCGAGGTTCGTCCCATCGACTACACCCCGCATCGCAGACAGTAATAATAATCATCGTCAGGTCCATCGACTGGTCGCCCCCCGAGATCAAAAGTATCAATCGAACTTCGTCGAGTTCAAGCGCAGTACCAAAATCGTTTACCGGAGATATGCGGGGTTGTTCTTCTGCGCGTGCGTCGACGCCACCGATAACGAACTGGCCTACCTAGAGGCCATCCATTTCTTTGTCGAGGTGTTGGATCAGTTCTTTGGCAACGTGTGTGAGCTGGATTTGGTATTTAATTTCTACAAGGTGAGTGGTGCTTTGGTGCTTCTGATGTGGCGGGTATACGAGGGGGAACAGGAATGACGACTGATGTATACAGGTATACGCGATTCTGGATGAGGTATTCCTGGCAGGCGAGATTGAAGAGACCAGCAAGCAGGTGGTGTTGACGCGGTTGGAACACTTGGATAAGTTGGAGTGATTGGGTTCTTGGGATTGGTCCCTGGATGGAGAAGGGCATGGCCCGGTGGAATTGCATACATGGCCACGGATATGGTCATCATAGGAGTTAGGGATTTGGGCGGATCTTCAGATCCGAGCGTGTATATATTTATTATCGCTTCGTTGGTTGCCATTTTGTCTCGGCTCGCGATTGTTAATACCCTTTGCAAGACATCGTCCCCAATCAGTCTCGATTCGTTAGTATGGATTAAGAACCATGCAAGGCGCTTAATGAATGTATTTATAGCCGTTCCAGGTCGTGCAGGGTCGCCCAGGGTTCTCTTCTCAGGGTCCAGGTGTGACTGTTGGTGGCTGCCTACTGCAACAGCCGAATTTGACTGCCGTGATACTGCCAGCGGAGCACCCGAGACATCGCTGACACCCATCCACTCAACTCGCAGCACGCAACGGCCACCCAACAATGCATTTAAGCTTATTTCTGGTTGCAGAACTAGTGAATCCGCCCGGTTCCAACGATGGAATGGTGGATGACATCGACCAAGAGGGTTGTCTATAATCGGTACCATTCATTGCCTGGGTCGACATCTCACGCGGAGATGAGGTGATCGTGGGCAGCGATGGCGAGCCTGCCAACAACGATGGTGACAGCACTGACAGCACCTCTTGGCAATGCATACTTAAGGGGACTCACCCGGAGCTGATTCCTCGCTTGCTTTTTCTCTGCTTGATGCCAAACTGCACCACCACCCTGCGCTATCATGTTCACCTAGGATGGCTAGCTGGACTCTGGCCAAATTCCCACTTCGGAGCCGCGTCGCCTTCCAAGCCCTGAAACCCGACAAGCCCCGACACCGGATCAGTGAGCTGCAACAGGTTGAGAGCCTGCCGTCCGATCCCGATACACCACCCATACAGAGGGTAACAAGGTCGTCCGTATCACCGCTGTTTCGAACCGTTCAACTCCTCCCAGCCGCTCATCTGGTGATAATCCCGCACCGGCTCGTGCGCCGTAGCAAAAACCGGAATCTGCTGGCTGATCCTCATCAGACTGAACAGCATCCACCGGTCGCTTAGCGATCTTCCGTCCTTGAGATCAACCGCCGTGACAAGTTGATAACCATACCTTACGTATCATGATTTTGGTCGAGCGCCTGCATTCACGGAGATTTGGGGATGGGCATTCCATGGGTCCGCAACCCCACGTCGGGCGGCTCGCCAGTGGGAACGGCCTCTGACGGGGCCTGGATGATGGGGCTTACGACGCTTCATTTATCGACCGGTCGTCTGATTGATTGATAGGAGGCGGATCCATGCCCCAGATGACTATCAGTCGGGCTTTTGGTCTATCGATCATCCCATCTCCGACATCAATCCTTAACTTTTGTTAGGGATGCGGGGTTTGAAAAGGGGAAAGAATAACAGGGAGAGGAAGGAAAATAGGAACACCAGGAAACAGGAACTGGCGACAAGTTCATACGATTGCAACTCAGGAGGACAGACCCAGACCGCAGACCGCATTCGAGACTCTTCTGGCTTGCGGAGAGGCGGCCAACGGGTCACTAGTGTTGTCCACTTTCACGGGGACATGACTAGTAGATAGTGCCAAGGCGCCGTGCTGGAAGTCGTCGGGTAAGGCGAGTTTCATCATTTCATGGCTCGGCCGTAAGAGCCAAGAGGAGACAAGTGAGTGCGTGGGATTAACTTGCACTTCGTGCGCGTAACCAGTGGACTCGCGGTGGGAATCCGAGATGGACTGATCAACTCGACCTTGCCTTTTTGGTTCCATATGAACCTTTGCTAGCGGGCTGACGCCGTTAGTTGCTGAGCCACCGACATACGTCACGCAGGCTGTACAGTCTTCAGGTTACTCCGTATACAGTTGAGGTCTTGAGGAGACCAGTTGGAAGGACAGGCGTCGCATCGCATGCTAGGTGCAACTCATGACACCTTTGATACTATGTAAATACTGATGAAGCAGTTGGAGATGCCATTTGCCTGACATGCCATGGCGGATAACTTTAGATTGCCTATACTGAGGGAATAGCGTGCCCACCAAGCAAGCCATACTCCACATGGAGAACTGGTTGTCCACAGTCAGGGGAATGATAGAATCCCACGGGTGGCGGAGCGGGGAGTATTACTCCATGCACTACGGAATAATCATGGTATGCAATCGAGGATCATTCCAGACATGTGTGCCCTGAAGCCATCACTGCACCATTGGCAATTGGTCCAAAGCACGATGATGAGGCTGGAGCGAGTTCCACGCGGACGACGACGTGGAAATGTGCAGCCGCCACCAGATGGCAAAAACCGCTCAAGCTTCAAGCTTGTTCCACAGTGGAACACAGACGCGGGTCGGTGCCAGGGCATCCGCACGGCAAGTGTGGACAACCCATGCTGTGTCGGGCACTGGGCTCGACTCTCAAACCGCAAGCGGACTCCTGGATTACTTCCCTGGGATGTCCGAAACCTGTCCACTGCGAGAATTGCCCAGACCGTGCTTGAACAGTGTATATAACGAAGACTTTTCAGTCTATACAGGAGTAGATCTTTCAATGGCTCCACAGCGAGGACGAACAGTAAACCTCATGAAGTTGAACGGGGATGAGGGTCCTATCCCGTGCGCTTTGCTGGGATGGATTGGATGTGAGTGACCGCTTTGACATTAGACAGAAGTTTAATAGAATGAAACCACCAATCCTGTAGTTGATGCGACAGAGGACTAAGAACTGTAATCTGTAACAGATGTCAAGGATATCCTTTGTGCCATCTCATAGATCTAGTTCTCGCCCTGGGCGTCCCTGAGCGGTCTGATTAGATTGCAACTCATTTCCTTGATGATCTGGAACTCTGTCTCGTTGCACCAGACATCATCGTAGCCTCTGAGCTGTGTAGAGAGAGAGGGTGGTGAAGAGTCGTTAGAATTAGATGCTGTTGGAGACAACTAGGATGGGGACTAGCCGGTTCGGGATAGCTGCACGGGAAGGACGACTAAGCAGTGTCGGCCAAGCAGTAATGCCACCGCCAGCATCGTAATCTACACGCCACCACCAAGTATACAGTGTGGTCGGGAGGAGGAATCCATGGATGCATTCCACATCCAAAGCATATCGTGGGTACACTACGACGCGAAATCGCAGAGATTTCGACCCTTGCCGAGTACACCGCAGCGGAATGCAGGGGCAGTCCTCGTACATTGACTCGATACTATGTCCTCCGTATCTGTACATGGTATAGTCTCATCTGTACTGTGTACTCACGTAATGAACAGACCCTGAGTTGTGGAGATGGAAGACGTTTCAGGCCTCGTTTGTCTGCATTGGGAAGCGGAAACCAAGCTGGAACCGTCAAGCCAAGGCCATTGTCGTTCTTCAGGTTGGAGATTGAAAGCGTCCTTCCCCTTTCGCGATGCCCCAACCCCGTGGCGTGGGTGGCTTTACATTAGCCCGGGCGGGGAGTGGCACTTATCTACATGATTAGTTGATTCCCTCGTCGTACCAGCGGTGACGGAGAAATGTACGCGTCGTCTATTGTGGTCCACGGCCAATCAACGGCGGGCCGGGCACGGTTCGACAGTTCAGCCTATGAAGACCAGATCCAATGCCAGAGAATCCAGAAGCTCAACGATCGCCCGGCGAAACACAGGCCTACGCGGCCGATCCCTGGGAGCAGCGACAGCGAGGCTTGGCAGGTCTCCATCCTCCACTTCTGCTGCTGTTCCTCTGTTCCATCTTTGCTTCGGCTGCTGCCCCGCCGCCGCCCTGGCCTCCTCCTGCGGTCGACAACGGACAATCAGGAGACGGCACCGCGGCTACGTTCCCTGAATCCCCTCGCCTCCTCTCGCTTGTGACTGGCCCAGCACCTCGGGTTCCCCTTGGCGAAATGCGTGGAAACATGCGTCCTCCCTCCAGCCAGTGGAAGAGGAGGGGGCAATCCACCCCCTGACTATCGTTCTGGCTTTCGGGTGGACGTCAGCCGGTGACGTCTAGTATTATGGTTCCCCGTGCAGGGTTTCTTTTTTTGGGTGTCCAATTCGACGTGACCTGTTATACTTCGTACCCAAGTCCCGTGCAATGCCACTGGCACAATACAATGGTCATCGATGTCATTGCAACGAAGAATGTCGAGAACGTGGGCGACCCGGCGGGTCTCCGCCGGGGGAAAGAAGGGATGGAGTGATGGCGAGAGGGGAAATGCAGGAGGACAACAATCATCACTCAAGTCACCGAAAGGGAAACAAAAATGGAAGAATGGAATTGAGAAAAAAAAAAAAAAAATAAAAAAAAAAAAAAATGGGGAAGGAAAAAAAGAAAAGGTATAACCGCGCCGTTTCAGAAGTACTACTCGTTCCCTTATTTTTTTGGAGATCCAAAGACCATCCATCCAGCCAGACCAACCCAGATTTTTCCCCAGTTGCCACTTCTTGTCATCCACTACGGAACAATTATCGAATTAATTACTCTTTCGGCGCCAGTTTGCCAAGGTGCTTTGGCTAGTGGGATCTTAGCCTGACCTGCCCATCGGGACTAGCCAACTACGGCCGGCCTGGGTTATCTACGACTCCATCACCTTGATTGCTCTGGATCTTCCCCGGGCTCCTTTTAATCTCTGCAACGCCAGCTTCCAGTCCTTCTTTTCTACTCTCTCTTCATCATCTTCCCTCTCTGTCTGGTCCGGCACCTGCTCCTTTCTTTCCGACCAGCGTCCCTTGCAGTTCGACCTCCAGTACTATAACCAAGCGAACCCCCGGTAGTTGGTTTAAGTTCGCACTCTACTCAACCACCAAGTAATACGACACAACTCTACCACCATGTCCCTCATCCACGCCGACAACCTGGCTCCTCAGCCATGGACCGATGTCTTCACTGATGATACCTGTATCGACCGCCGCAAGTGCCACCGTACCGTGCCCATGAAGGTGCTGGCTCTCGGTGTGGGAAGAACCGGAACTGCTTGTAGGTTCTATTATGGAGACAGACGTCTGAGCGCGTGACTAACTGGTTTCTAAACAGCCCTCCGCATCGCCCTGGAACGCCTGGGCTACATGAAAACCTACCACATGATGTCCGCCAGTATGGAGAACCCTCCCGACTGCTTGATGTGGCACGACGCCCTGGCGGCCAAGTACGACGGTGTGGGAGAGTTCGGTAGAAAGGAGTGGGATCAGCTCCTGGGAGATTGTCAGGTAAGCCGTCTTTACTATCGCTCACTCACAAGAAATCGCCAGCTGACTTGAAATAGGCCGTTTGTGACTGGCCTGCTTGTGCCTTCGCCAAAGAGCTCATCGAGGCCTACCCCAACGCCAAGGTCATTCTGACGACCCGTGATGTGGACTCATGGCATGCGTAGGTTTTCCCACCCGTTTGTGTTGCCGCGACGTCAGTCTAACGTTCTGCAGGTCCGTCATGAAGACTGTCTGGTGGCGTGTCTCCGACCCTGAGCACAAGCTCGTTTCGAACTTCAGCTGGGCCGCCAGCATGTACTACCCCATGCTCAACAAGTTCTTCCAGACCTTCTTCCGCGGCGACTTTCCCAACAAGGGTAAGCAGGTCTACCTCGACCACGTTGAAGAGATCCGCAGCCTGGTTCCTCCCGAGCGACTGCTCGAGTACAAGATCCACGAAGGGTGGGGCCCGCTTTGCGAGTTCCTGGGCGAGGAGGTTCCCGACACTCCTTTCCCCCGCGGGAACGACATGGCCGACTTCTTCAAGCGCTGCCGCGGCCGCAACAGGCGCCAGATGCTGAACGCCGCCCTGCAGGCTGTCACCATGGGTGGTGCTCTGCTTGCCACTGGGTTGGTTGCTACCATGGCCTTCAAGCGCTTCTCCCGGTAGATGCGCTTGTGTCGTGACCTGCCCTTGTTTTTGTTACTATTATTACCGCAGCATGCGCTGGGCGCCAATGCTGGGGGCGTTGCTCTATTTGGCTTTAATTATTCCCAAAACTGCTTTCTCTTGCTGATATATACCGATGAGCGTACCACCCTGATGTGGGGTGGGTAATACCGATGTTTTGCTATTTCCTTATCTCTTGCTGGATTTTGCTGTACGGCTTACGGTGGGGGGTTTCTTGGCTGTGTTTATTAGACTTACACCTGGCTGGATTGCTGTTGCCTGGCGCGGATGGAGTCGACGAGAGATGAATCTACATTACTTGGCCTATTAGCACCTTGGTCTAGTGTCTTGTGTTCTTGGCCGTATTTAGTATTGTGTCGTATGTACGGCCGTCTCGGCATGTCACCAGCAGTCCGACATCCGCCTTGGCCTGCATGGGAAGAGTCGCCCTACAAGGCCATGGCGGTCGCGGGCTTTGCTTGGCGTGGCCTCGCAGCGGGTGTATCTTCTCCGTCCGCTGTCGCTATTCCAGCGTCATCCTGTGGGAGGCTGGCTACCGAGACTGGCGGTAGCGCCCATACCGTAGATCTATTGACTAGCTGCATGCATCTCGTGCAGTGGTTGGCGGGAAATTTACCAGGGACACTGGCCACACTGTACAACATCGACCGCTGGCGACAACCACCGGCCAATCCGGACTGTGCAATAGCACGTGGAGCATCACCCGATGACATAAGGAAAGGCCCGGGCGATGCAAGTCATGCCTCTGAAAATTGAGCGGTTACTACTTCCGCCCAACCTGATCTTTGAGGCGAAAAGGGCACGCCTAAGAATAGAGTTCCGCTGATACAGCCAAGATTCATACTCCAGGGGGTATGAGCGGAGCGCTTATGGAACGATGCTGATACGATGCTACTATAACTATATTAGGGAGATGATAGATACCGATCGATGAACGTATCCAAAATTATACACCTCGATTGTGATGGATAAGTATACTAGCGTGCATGCCGGCAAGCGCCAGGATTCGGCACCCGATTTGGGACCCGAGCTCCGTACTTGTATGCCGTACTGTGGCTTCATTACTATTGAACCTACTCTGCCAAGCCCATTCTACATTGTTCAATCTCCCAAGGGCTAAACATAGAAAAGCCCCTCTCGCTTTTCATTTCACCTCACCAGCCACGCCAGAATATCTTCTCCAATACCCACCTACATTATCCCCTTTCCCCTTCCTCCCTCCCTCCCCCAGGCTCCAACAATCACATGGTTCCCAACAATAATCCAATAAAGAACCCAACCCCTGTGCCTGTACCTGTGCCTGTGCCACCACCGAACCAACTAGCCAGCCAGCTTCTGCAAGTGGGTCCCACCTCCTCGGCTCCACCGGGTCTCTTTCATAGTTTTTTTTTCTTTTCCCTCCCAGACGCCTCCCTCTCCAACCACCAACCGTGGCGTGGCGTGACGTGGCGTCGACATACCCCCCTTGACGAATGGTAATGGCATTTGGAGACTGTGGCAGGTTTCCCCGTCCCTCGGGCGCGTGGTCGTGGACACTAAGCCGTATTCGGACCTTAGTGTCGGCGTTAATTCCTGATTATATACCATACAGTCTATTACTGGTCCGTACAGGGAGTAAGATATACCCCGTCGTAGGCGACGCGTATCCATTGTATTGCAGGGTCGTCGTTCTAGTTCCGAGTCCTGAAAATAGCCGGGGGGGGTGAGCATCGTGGGTTGGGTTGTTCATTGGATGGATAATAATCTGGTGGTTCCCGCTGTCCTGTCTGGCTATTTGGGATGGATGGGGGGGTGTCTACGTGGAGGGGGTACGTAAGTAGGGACTACTATCTACTCCGTATGCCGTACGGAGTATGGTGGTGGGAATTTTCCCTTGCTTTTGTTTGTTTCTTTGGCTTTCTTTGTCGGCTTTCTTTTTGGGATCTTTTTCTTCTGGTGTGTGGTGGTGGTGGTTGCTTTTTATATACAGGAGGATTTATAGAGCTAAGGTGTGTTATGTGATGTTGTGGATCTGCTAACAACAGGTATGCTTAAAAATTGGTTGACTCCGTACTAAGTATCAAAATGATGAGGATCGGAGCGTATACGTAGTGATTCAACGTGGACAGCTCGAGCTAAGCATTATAGAACAAGTTCCTCCGTCATGCACCAGGTGTCAGATGCGCCACACGATCGTCTATCGTCAACCTCATGACGATTAGAGTACAGAGGAAGAACGCAATGTCGCTGAGGACTACTATGTAACCGGACAGTAGTGGCTTGCTGGCCATACCGATATCTGACATATCACGATCGGTCTGGCAGCATCTCGACTGCCATGTCAACCTGCACCTGCGCGGAATCACCGTGCTTTCTATTCATCAGGCCCGGCTTCAGCACGACGCAATAAACAATAAACATGAACAGCCAGTGCCGGATCGGGAGTGGGGATACCATCATGCTCCACAAAGGTATCCAATCAGGGTTGCGGCCACTACAATTCCAGAACTCCGACTGGGCGCAGCTAAACCTCTTCGGGCGCCATCGTACGTTGGCGGGGCTTGGCACACCCCACCCAACGAGGAAATGGAAAATGGGCGTGTAATGGGAGGAACGAACGGTGGCCAGCCTGAAGCATAACGCAGGGATCGCCAAACATGAGTGACCCCGGGGTCGCTGGCGGGCAAAAGACGAGGGAGCTGCCAATTGCGCTGCCCTTGTTTCGCCGCTCGCTTCTTATATCATCATCGCGGATCCTTCCCCTTCCCTACGTTCCCCGACTTCCCCTTCCATTCTTGTCGTTCGCGATTCGGGATCGTCCAGTTCATCCCTGTATACATCGGGTGGCCCTGCATTGACTGCTGGATCTTCTCGCCGCCTTGATTTCTTTTGCTTCTTCTTCTTCTTCTTCCGCCGACATTCCTTTTACCTTCCCGCTCATCCGATCGATCGATTCTTAATTTTTGGGATCAGCCTCAGCAAGTGATGTGAAGAATCCATGGTTGTCTATACTCGCATCTCCGGAGGCTCCGCGCCGTCCGTCATACTTGCCTGTGTGGCTCTGTTTTGCGCCTGTCTGCAAACCGTCATCGCCGAGATCGACTCGGTCTTTAAATCGGTGAGTTGCGTCGCGGCTTAGCGTCACTCCAGCTCCCTTGCACGCAATAGTAGCCAAGATGTTCGCCACCCGGATCGCTAACCTTGTCTCAACCTCCACCTTCAGCGACCTGATCTCTATCCTCCCGTGCTTACCTTGGAACATCGTGTGCCCGACAAGCTCAGCCCCGGGTACATCTTTGTCGGTCCCTATGAGGCGTCCAATTCGGGCCCGTATATTTATGACGATGAGGGGGTATGCTCTGATAATCTCTGCCCTAGTTGTCGGATCGAAGCGTTAACCATGATCGTAGAACCTAGTCTGGAGTGGCTGGGGCAACTCGGGCCCCGGAAATGCTCACGGCATGCACGTCTGCAAATACAAGGGGAAGGATCACTTGTGTTTCTTCCAGGGAGTCCAGCAGAATGGGTACTGCAGAGGTCATGGAGTAATCATGGATGACAACTACCGCATCGTCCGAACCGTAGTTCCTGGAGGTGGCATGGCATCCAGCGACATGCACGAATTCTTGCCGATCAATGACGGCAAGACCGCCTTGATGACGGTCTACCAACAACGTCAGTTCGACATGAGCCCGTGGAACGTCAAGTCCGGCATGGGATGGGTGATGGAGAGTATCTTCCAGGAAGTGGACGTGGAGACCAACGAGGTTCTGTTCGAGTGGAAGTCCCTCGACCATGTCGACCCCTCCGATGGCTACACCTGGCCAAGCCACACGGATACGTCGGGCACCGGGCTGGACCCGCGCTCGCCGTGGGATTACTTCCACATCAACTCGATCGACAAGAACGCAGACGGCGATTATCTGATCTCCTCCCGCCATACCTGTGCGATCTACAAGATCTCCGGCAAGGACGGATCGATCATCTGGCGACTGCACGGGGCGCGTCCCACGTTCAAGAACATCAACTTTAGCTTCTCGCAGCAACACGATGCGCGGTTCCTCAGTGAAAACTCCACCCACACCCTGCTGTCCTTGTACAACAATGGGTTCAATGGTTTCAACCGGACTCATGAGTACTCCTCCGGCATGCTCATTCTGATCGATCACCGAGACAACACAGCAACCCAGCTACACGACTATGTCCCCCCCGGCAAGAACATGATCAGCTCTAGCCAGGGTAACATGCAGGTCCTTGAGAACAAGAACGTGTTTATCGGGTGGGGCAACAACGCCTACGTGTCGGAGCACGACGAAGAGGGTAATGTATTGCTCTGGGGCTATATCGACAAGGACCGGATCATGAACTACCGTGCCCAGAAATTCGAGTGGGAGGGCAATCCCACCGACGTGCCGGCTCTGTGGACGTACTCGCAATCCACTGACACCTTCTCTCCGACGAGTTTCTATGTCAGCTGGAACGGTGCGACCCGGGTGAAGTACTGGCGGTTCTACGGCGCCACGAACTCGACGGGCCCCTTTATGCTCGTCAAGCAGGTCGAGAAACGCGGATTCGAGACCAGCTATTCCTCGCCGCATTTCTACCAATGGTGCTATGTCGAGGCGGTGGATGTGGCGGGCAAGGTCCTGGGCAAGTCCCGGACCATGTTTACCTTCATCCCCTCGACCGAATTGCAGAGCCACTGTGGAAAGGAATCGTGTGAGAATGCGCAGGCCTATGGACTGCCCGGAGAGGAGGGTGCTGGCCCCGTGATACCCCCGGCGGGCATCAACACTGTGCCCTGGATTGATCCTGGCCACCCTGAGGCGCACTTCGACTGGGGTCAAACCGGGGATGCGTCGGAGAAGGAGGAGAGCGGGTCCGGCACTCTGAGGACCGCATACGGTAAGCCATCCCAGCTAACCTGCAGTAAACAAGTCCCCGCTGACTGTGCCGTTATAGATAACGTTGGGTGGATCGCTCCCGCCTTTGGGTTTGTCGTTGCGATCGTTGCCATCTACACGGTCCTTCGGGTGTATCGACGTCAGCAGCAATTCAGCCGGGTGAAGGAGAGGGGGTCGTCGGAGAGCCTGGACAGGGCCGAGGGGTCCAGGCCCTGGCGAGGGTCGGATGAAGCACCGTGGTGGCATTGGCGACGCTGGACGGGGCCGCAGGAGCCTCCGCGGTACTTCCCATTGGCTGAACAGCGGAGTTCGTCCTGGCGACAGAGTGGGAATCATGCGCGATAGATCTAATATCTAATACACCACCTACTATATATACACCATTTGTGGCCACTTTATCCGACTTAACTATACACGGTATACACACGGTGCAATGTACCTGCTGACTAAGAGGCTCATGACGATACGATACCGGAGATCGATACGCGAGACGGTCATCGGATAACGATACACAAGGCCGAACGATACGTCACTGCGGCCACTGACTCGTGGGGACCGACGGATAGATGCGAGCAGTTCTCGGTTCAGTCTCGACGCCTCGAATTGCGTACTTGCGCTGAGCCTCTGACGCAGCCTGCATCGGTTCCAGCTGGCTGAGTCGGGGCCACTACGTAGTTTTTTTTTCCAAACGAGGCGGTCTTGACGCTCGGTCGGGCGCGTAACACGTCGCGCGTCAATCTGATGGTGGTGGCTCGATCGGAAAAGAACCTCCGGGCTGGTGTTTCACGGTAATGGCAGCAAAGTCTGGATGAGACGCTGGTGAGGGGGGTCTTTAAGCTGGGCGGGTCGGTTTCGAGTTAGTCTTCCGTCGATAGATAGGGGAAACGTCCAGAAAAAAAAATCATCGAAATTAAAATCGCGAACAGGGTAACGAGCGTGCCAAGACGCCAGTGCGCGGACGAGGAAAGGACGGAAGAGGCCGGCTGCAGCGGGTGGAGATGAGCGTCGCAAGCTCTGGGAAACACTGCCGATCGGTTTTCATACCATACATTGTGTCTCATTGTATTCAGTATCAGTATTCGTACTTCGTATGTAGTATTCAGGATCTGCCGAACTGGGCAGTTCTCCTGATGGTCTTGACTACTACTACTACTGCTACTACTACTACTACTACTATCTGACTTCTCACTTCTCGTCACTCATTCATACATTCTCTTCGCTTGAGATCCATCCGATCTCTAGTCAGCCCCTCTTCTCCTCTTTTCGTCACCTGTGCGTGGGCACCCTATCATAGTCCGCGCCGGACCAACGCTGCACCTCCAAATGCCTGCGCCAAAATCCGGATCCCAAGGAACCGCCGGGCGTCCGTCGCTACCGTCGCTATCGCTGTCCTCCACCAACCCGTCATCCTCGTCGGCCATCGACTCCCCAGCGGCCACGCCCAATCCCCTCTCGGCCACCTCGGCCTCCTTCGCCCACTCCTCCAAGAACCGGAATGCTCGTCACACCCGAGCAACCTCTTGGACCTCCGCCCACGACCAAAGCGGTCTCCCTTCCCCCGCTGACTTCTCCCTCTCCACCTCCCAACGCCGACGCCGAGAGTCCAACATCTCCCTCGCTGACGTCTCCGAGGGTTCCTCCGGCCGCTACGACGACGACGACGACGACGATTACACTGGCGACACCATGGCCGTGAGAAACACCTCCTTCGACTGGGGTCCTGGCCATGCCCGCAGCCGCTCCCAGTCCTACAGCCAGCCACAGATGTCCCTGCTACAACCTCGCGAACTCGCCGACTCGTCGGCACCGCGCTCGCGGCCGGCGCCCGTCACATGGATGTCCCTCCCGCGAAAGGGACAGCTCGCCCTCCTGGGCCTGTGCCGGGTCTTCGACTTTCTGCAAATCGCCTCCTTGCAGGCATACATGTTCTACCAGCTGAAATCGTTCGATGAGAACCTCTCCGACGCCGACGTTTCCACCCAGGCCGGGATCCTGCAGGGTGCCTTTACCGCGGCGCAGTTTGCGACAGCCATCCCTTGGGGTCGAGTGGCCGATGCAGAATGGGGTGGACGGAAATTTGTTCTGCTGGTTGGTCTGCTGGGCACGTCACTGTCCTGTCTGGGCGTGGCCTTTTCGACGTCGTTCGCGCAGGCCGTGTTCTGGCGCTCGTTTGGGGGTGCCATTAATGGGACCGTGGGGATTATTCGGACCATGATCGCAGAGAATGTGAAAGAGAAGAAGTACCACTCGCGCGCGTTTTTGATCCTCCCAATTGGCTTCAACATTGCCGCGCTGTTTGGGCCGGGTAGGTATTTTGCTTGCGATACTGGTTCTAGGCTAATCGTATACAGTGATGGGCGGTATGCTGGCTGACCCAGTCAAGGCGTATCCTCGCCTCTTTGGCCCAGATTCGTCTTTCGGAGGCGCAGACGGTGTACAATGGCTTGTCCGCTACCCTTACGCGTTGCCCATGCTGGCGAATACCATCTTTCTGTCATTTGCGGCTGCCTGTGTTGCCATCGGTTTGGAGGAGGTACGTATTTTGTTCGAGAGCTGGCTGTGCGCTGCTAATCTTTGCAGACTTTGGAAGCTTGTAAGGGCAAGCCCGGGTTGGGCGTCTTCTCGATGCGCATCTTCGCTCGCGGCATTCGCGCAGTGGTTCCCTCGTCCTCCCCGTTATACCACCGACTGCCTTTCGCGGACTATGATGAGGAAGGTCCTCTGTTGAACCGTCGAGATACCACCGAAAGTTACGAGATGGAGGAGAAGGCGACCAAGTCGACCCGTCAGTCTCGCACCCTGCCGTTCCGGCGGATCTGGACCAAGAACGTGCTGTGCACTCTGTTGGCACAGGCGTTCTTCGACTTTCAGATGGGGTAAGTTACACCTTGTTTACCGGGGGTCAAATGCTGACGGTCCAGTGCTTTTAACAACCTCTGGTTGCTCTTCCTCTCGACTCCCCGATATGACGCCAATGACCCCGCCAGTCCGATCCAGCGGCTGCCGTTTATTTTCACTGGCGGACTGGGCATGCTGCCCCAGAGTGTCGGTTTCGCTACCGCCATTCTCGGCGTGATCGGGATGCTCCTCCAGTTCACCATCTACCCCAGTATCAATGGCCGCCTGGGTACCGCCAAGAGCTACCAGTACTTCTTGACGCTGTTCCCCTTGGCTTACGCGTTTGCACCATACATTGCGCTCGCGCCGTCGTCCGCGCCCCCGCCCGGGCAGGCCAACGGAGGCTGGGTGTGGTTCTCGATCATTGTGGTCCTCTTCCTGCAAGTGACCGCGCGGACGTTCACGCTCCCGACTTCGATCATCCTGTTGAACAACTGTTCCCCCCACCCCTCGGTGCTGGGCACCATCCACGGCATCGGACAGTCGGTGTCGTCGGCCTTCCGCACCATTGGGCCGATCTTCTCCGGATCGTGGTACGGCTACGGTCTGGAGATGGGCATGGTAGGATTTGCGTGGTGGCTGATTGCGCTGGTGTCGGTGTTTGGCTGTGTGGCAGCCATCTTTGTATACGAGGGTTCCGGACATGAGATCTGTCTTCCCGGCGAGGAAGAGGAACTCCGGGACTGATTGCATTGGCGTTGCTTGTTTCTTGTACATATATCCCTGGACCATGCATAGCGGAGTCCGATGTTGCTTTTGTTTTTTTTTTTTTTTTTTTTTTTTTTTTTTTTTTTTTTTTTTTTTTTAATGTTGGGAATCGGTTGCTGTTATGAAAGGCAGGCTTCCGACAAGGAATAGATGCATCTAATAGAGTTGCTGTCATAA
>NW_020292142.1:114863-297785 GCF_003184845.1 Aspergillus ibericus CBS 121593
TGGACCATGCATAGCGGAGTCCGATGTTGCTTTTTTTTTTTTTTTTTTTTTTTTTTTTTTTTTTTTTTTTTTTTTTTTTTTTAAAGTTGGGAAGCGGTTGCTGTTACATTATACTGGATGACCAAAAGGAATAGATGCATCTAATAGAGTTGCTGTCATAATCATAACATGTGCATGTGTCGTCGCGCAGGCTGCAAATATCGCGCAGGCTGCAAACTGTCAATTACCGCCGCAGGGCAGCGAACCGTCGCGTCAACTCATCCAACTCGGGTATATCACTCTTTCCCGACCTGGTCGGCTGGGTCGAGTCCCGCGAGATGTCTTCCCCGGGTACTTTGACTCTAGGGTTCAAATTATCCATCCGAGGCCCTGGCGGCGCCACACTCACCGGACTCTTTCCCTCGAAGAGTCCCCTCGGCGGCGTAGCCTTGTTCAATGCGACCGTCTCAGACGCCCGTCGCGCCTCGCTCTCCATCTTCCTCGGCGTAGATGGCAATTCCCTCTCCCCATCTCCATCTCCACCTCCACCTCCTACCTCCCCATCACTCCCTTCCCCCCCTCCCTCCATCACCCCCGGTACATCCCCCTCCACCTCCACCGGCCACGCAACCCCATACGCCCTTGCAATCTCGAGCAAATAACACTCCACCAACTCCGCCGTGGGCGGCCTCACCCTCAACCCCCTGACCAGCCGTTCCGGCACTTTCACCTCCTCCAATTTATTCTCCTGCGCTAACAGCATGAAATCCTTCCCCCAGCGATCGGAAAGTAAGTTTCGCAGGATGGTCATTTCGCGGACGTCGTGCGGAAAACGTGGGTAGGCGTAGAAGATCACGGCCGCGGCTTCATCGAGGGCGGGGTCGATGTAGCCTTCTGTTTCTTCGGGGGATTCTTCGGGGGCGGCGGGGGGTGTAGTGGTGGTGGTGGTGGTGGTGGTTGAGGTAGGGGAAGAGGTGGAAGTGGTGGTGGTATCTCTCCTCCCAAATCCAAGTCCCCAAAACGAGAACCCTGATGATCCCTTCTTCCCCTCCCCCATTCCCATTCCCATCCCCACCCCACCCCCGGATGAGGAAGTGGTAAGATGTTGTTGTTGCTGCCTCACCACTTCCCCCCTCGCGCGACTCCTCGCTCGATTCCCCTGTTCCCCAAACGCCGCCTGATCCAACACATTCGCCCGCGCTAGAAGCAGCTCGCAATACAACTCCACCATCTCCATGACTTCAACGGCGGTATCGGTAGCGATGACATTCTCGACGCGGATGCGGGCGCTCGTGGAGCGGTTCTCGGTGAGTAGGGCGGAGAGGTCGCGGCGTTGGACGACGGAACTGGCGGTGTCTTTTTTTTGGAGCAGGCGGAGACGCGGGATGAGGAGGTGGAGGGTGCTTGTTAGTTTTGTCTGATTTAGTTGTTAGATGGGGAGGTTGTTTTGGGGGGTGGGTGCGGGGGAGGGGGAGGGGGCGGGGATGAGGACGGGGGGAGGGGATGGAAGGGATGATTGGGGAGGATCTGGAGGAGGAGGGGATGGGAGGATGGCTTACGGTTTGGGGTGAGGGAGGCATGGTGAATGTAAATGTGTAGAGATGGAGTGGTGGTGTGTGGTGTGGTCTGGAATGATAAAGACGGAGGTGAGTGATGAGGTGGGCCGAGCCTAGCTCCGGCCGGTGGAGGCAGCCATTGGGTTGCTTCGAACCATACTTTCTCATAGATTGTCTTGTGGGCAACATCATATCAAGATTATCTACACACTGAATCATCCTATGCTAAAGGGGATTCATTATATCCGAGGATGGTCACACACAATTATACCACAACGTCATCTGCAACTCCTCCAGTCGTCGCAACCCCCCCGACACCCGTCCCAAAGCATCAGTCAGGAATGCACTGCGTGTCCCCCCCGGTCGAGGAGCTTCCCACGTCGTCCATCCCCGCGACATCGCCCGCTGAAACGTCGTTTCCGGATGCGTGTCGGGCCCCAACGGCGCCAGCTCCACCACGGCCTCCGGTCCCAAGGTCAACAGATAATTGATCCACTCGTGCAGCACAATCATCCCTTGATTTCGCTCCGGAGCGATGCCGGAATTCTGGAACACCCCAAACCGACGGGCCCGCTCGGTCTCGCCGCGCAGGAACCCTAACATATACTTCAGACACGTCCAGATCTCATCCATGTCCTGCATGTCGCCCACGGAGAGTCCGCCAGGATTACCCTCCCCAAATCCCGGAGGAGGGTCGAACAGGATGCTGCCCACGTCCTTAGGATCGGGACAGGGCTGGAACGGGGACAAGACCTCCCCGCGCAGCCAGCTGACCTGTCCGTCCATGTCGTTCTCGCGACCGGTCTGCATTCCGAATAGGAAGCAAAAGGTCCATACACGCCAGATGGCATTATCAAGCCGACGGGCATCCGGGCCGGACGGGCGGGAAAGTGCCGTGTACGAGCTGGTGCGCATCACGGCCCGGCAGTAGGTCATCATCAGGCCCTTGAGGGTGGCGAGGGCGCGGAGGTCGCGAGTCACCGCGCGGTAGTAGACCGTTGCAGAGGGAATATCCTGCGGGTCTGCCTGTTGATTGATATCACTCATTTGACGCAGCTCCCAGGCGGCCGGGGATCGGCGTCGAATGGTGTTCTCCATCAAAGGGAGTTCGTGACGCTTAAACACATGGTATGTAGCTTTGCTGGTCTGCGCAAAAGAGAAGAGATCGTCGAGATCGTCGATCTGTAGGAGGACATGGAGAATCATGTCTTCGAGGCCGGGCTTGGAGAGGCTCCATCGTTTGCTGGTCATCCGCTGCAGATCGTCGTCTAATGCAGCCATGACGGCGGCAAACGGCGGGCAGGAGCTGCGCGGCTCGGATCCCTCATCTGGGGCAGTACCGGTGAAGTAGCGCACCGATGGTGCGCCTTCAGTGAACGTGTCATCCTCGCCATAACCGACGTATTCCCAGCTGCTTTCGTTGTCGCCCCGCAGGCTGGGATGAGGAATCGGCGAGTCAAAGAGCGGGTCAACTGACGGATGATACAGGTCACCGGCGAGCTCGTCAGCGGGCTGCCGGACTGACTCATCAATTTCATGGGGAAGAGAAGAGCATGTATGATCCGAGGGCAAGGAGGAGTGGGACGTCGGCGGAGATGGGATCGGGGGCCCGGTATCTACTCCCAGCAGCGGCTCGTTCTGCACCCTCGTGAACAGAGATCGGAGGAACTGCTGGTTGGCCTCCGCCTGCAGAATCGCATCCATGGAGTACCCATCCTCGAGTAGACTTGCCAGGACATTCTTCATGCGCTTGATCGCGTCTTCGTAGTGGCCTTCTTCTTTCTCGTCGAGGAAACCGGGACCAGCCCTGTCCTCGGGGGGATGGTGAATAGGAGGAATGGTAGACATCCGAACAATGATGGATGCTCGGCGGGCATTCTTTTGCTTGTTCTTTCCGAATCTGCTGGCTTTGTATGCTCCGCCGTCATGGGAGACGGCTTTGCGAGTTAGGACACGGCGCACGCCTGCTTTTAACGTCCGCCACAGAGGTTTGTCGTCACTGTCTTGCTTGAGTTCTTGATTTGACGATTTCTTCACTGGCTGTTTCTGCTGGGGATATATGTCAACCGGACTCAGCCGATTCGGACTCTGACCGTAGTGGTCGCTCGGGAACAGCGGCAATTGCTCAGTTTTGAGGCCTAGAGTTTGTGGCCATGCTTTTTCAGCAACCTGTTCAGGCGCGGAAAATCCATCCCCTGGAGTATACTCGTTTCTCAGATTTGTCGCTGCTCTGGTATCTGGGATTGTTACCGTAGGCCGGGGGGTCGTGGGCCGAGGGGTTGCCGATCGGGGCGTCGAAGGGCGAGGAGTGGTAGGTCGCGGGGTGGTCGGTCGAGAGGACATAGGGGGTGTCATGGGGCGAGATGGTGCGGCAAAAGGGGCGACCGGAGGAAGAGGAGTGGTAGGTCTGGAATGCGATGACATCGGGGTCATGGGACGTGGTGTCGTCGGCCGGGGTACCCCAGCAAACGGTGCTGCATGTGGTAGAGGAGTCGTGGGCCTGGATGTCGATACAGGCGTCACCGGACGGGGCGTGGTCGGCCGCAGTGCTAATGGTTGAGGAGTATAGCCCGTCGGGGATTCTCGCCTGAAGGAGCTTTGCCCGCCACTCGATCTACCGGAGCCTCTGGACTGTGCTCTGTCACTTACACCAGGGACTGGGGGAAGAGGCTTGAACCTCCATTCGCTCGCGGATGGCGAGAGCGCCGCCGAACTGGAACTGGATACATAGGAATGGCATGGACTCGGTGGGCTGTGATCATCCGGCCTGGCCTTTGGTATGTTAAGATGGGGCACAGCCAATCGGTCTGCTGCGTCCCATTTGGTTTCCAGTCCTGCGAGGAGGAGCTTATCGTCGACGTCCTTGGGTGGCATCTTGTTCAGGTGTCTGGTGTCGTCGGCGTGATCTTCGAGGATATCGTTGGGGAGAAAGTAGAGCGTCGACCGGGAGGCCAGACTGTCCAGCGATTTCAAACCGTGAGGATTGCTGAAAGGAGCCTGTGGAGGGGCGAACGGCGATCGAGAGCGGATGGGTGCGTAGGGACCCTGGGTGTAGTCGGACATGGTATGCAGGGTAATCATGGAGAAAACCACCGTCGGGCCAGGAAAGTCCAGAACAATGGCCTATATTAGTCCAGGAGGATCGGAAAAGGGTGATATACGTCGCATCCCACGGATGACATACCCCTGGGCCCGGATCCGCATGATACGCAAGCCCTGCAACCCGGAAGGCATAAATGTTGGGTCCAGAATGTTTTGGATTTAGTCACAGGGCCCACGTGAAACCCCCAGGAGATGCGAACTCAGCAGCTAGTCCCTGGCTAGAGACAGGTGCCTGCGACGGAGTGACAGGAGTCCATCGTTCCAACCAATGGCGGGGAACTGGGCGCAAGCAAGCACCTGTGCCTTGCTGACGGGGCATCAGCTAGCAGGGTTGGGGCAGTGTTGTAGCACTGAGACGGACGAGAGCAACGCATCAGCGTGGTTGTTGGAGCTCCAGTTGTGTGCTTGAAGAAACTAGTTCGCGATGGCGTTGGGGCCAAATCGCGTCAGAGTCGGCGAGGAACCCGGACTGCGTTGGCAGCGGTGCTGAGTCGAATGTTAGTCTGGTCACCAAGTGCAATAGCCGAATTGCAACGAGACTCACCTTGAGCGAAATCTAGGGACATCATGAGAATTCGGGGGGTGATGGGGTGATGGGGTGATGGGGTGATGGGGTGATGGAAGAGACGAAGCGAGCAGACGACGGCGTAGGCGGAGCGCCAAGAGGGCAGACGGATGACGCTCACGCGCCGCCTCGCTCTGCTGCTCACCTCTTGTAAACTTCCGCCCCCAGAGACGATCCAACTCATTTCCGTCCCAGCCGATCTAGAAGGCGATGCTCGTCGGGAGCCATGTGGCAGAGCCCACCAGGTGCACCAGGGGATGGGGACTTTCCGGTCCCGGCTGACATCAGATGTTGTTCTCTCAGGCAAGCCGTTTGGGGCGAAAACCGCCCGCTGGATGTTTTTCGAGAATTCTAGCGCATAAAGGGGATTGTTGGGACGGTAGGGATCCTGATTCTACATGCCTGATGTTTGCTTCGAATGACACTGACATGGATAGATGAACGACCAAAGTTCCGCTAGCCCAGGTTATAGACTGATATACAATAGACAGCAGAGCTACAAACTCATCTCAGGAGGCCCCCCTCACTCGAAAAAGCCGGACTCCTATCTCCGTCAGCTCAACAAGGCCACCGAAGGAATCAGGAGAGTGGATATAAGCCACATGGATGTCATAGATGGTCCCCGGATCCGACGTCTACTCCTTTTCTCGAACCCGATCAGCGGGTTTAGGTCGCCAAGTTGACTGGGAGCAAAATGGCCCCAACTGTTAGGCCAATCTTGGTGGGTGTGCCTTGCACTATGGTGGAGTCGGAAAGTAGCTTGCAGCATCGTTTCAGGGAACCGAGACTGCTGAAGTCGGTGAGTGGGATGATAAGATGGATTCTGATTGCGATTAGGGGCTGTAGGTTATCTGCTACCAGTGTGCAGAGAGCCTGTAAGTACCTGCCGACTAGTGTCAGCGGTTTCAACTGTTCTTGTGCGACAACAAACAAGTCTGAAGCCGAGACGACGACACCTCAGTCGAGCCTTTTTCCAGATTAGGAATGTGATATGTTGGAGAACTTAACAATGACCCTCTTACGTTCCATCGAATGTCTCTTACATATGGTGTCAGTCGTACCCCGGCTGTTACATCATGGCGGCCAACCGACCCGGTTTCGAAAGCTGCCAGGTCCCAATGGGAGAGGCTTCATCGATCACGCCCTACCGGCCGGCAAATGGATCTGTCGTAAGCCTCCACAGTTGCAGATGCGCACCCAAATCCAACAATTGTGGCAGCCAAGGATCATGATTGGACATGTTGTAAGCTTCCTGAGACAGTTACATGCATGGATGGCGTTTGAGACTTGCATGACTGGCTTACTACACCTAACTCTTATCTTTATATCTAATACACTTCGTCGAGCAGCAGCACTCTGCAGCAATGTGTGGTCGGGATAATCTCCGTATGATAAGGGCCCTAACATGGGAAATGCGTAACATATCTAAAACGGAAGACCCTGGGAGAAACCCAATGGCACCAATCGGTACACTTGGGATCTGTAACCTAGCCGGTCATCTCCTTAAGCGTCTAGCTTTCAATTGGGGACCACCCTAAGACATCACAAGGGTTGGCCATCCTTAGATCTCGGCTCCAAAGGCAATTCGCAAAAAAATCCCACCCCCCACCACCATGGGGGAAAGATTGGACTTGGTCAATCCCAGTCCATGAATGACATCCAACATCTCAGACCAGTCATATGCTCCCAAAGACCGGATAATAGGATACCACCACCAGGGGTACGTTGCAGCCAGCCAGCAAAACACCCATATGAAACCAACACATCGCTGCCATAGTGGTGTTTCCGCCGCATTGGCTTTCTCCCGCTGTAAGACAGCCCAGCAATGCTGTATCGTGTCCTCGAAGGCAATGGCACCGGCCTGTGAGAGGAAGAAGATCATAGTGCCGGTGTTTCCGCCTTCGATCCCGCTGACAACGTTGGTGACCACATGCATTGTTGCAGAGAGCGCAAAGACTATAGTCAAGTTTAGATACCGTTCTAATAGGGAGGGCTTGGGAAGGCGGAGGATGCGACAGGTGATTGCTGTTGAGATGCTAGTGTAAGGCCACCGGAGATACTGATGCCAGAATTTGCTGGTTGTTGCCTATGTTAGTGCATATTTCTCGAGGGGAGCAATTAACATGAAGTAGCAGACAACGGACCCCCAAAATCCACGAACGGTGTATGACTCTCGAAGGCTCCCAAACACTGGGGGCCACGATTCCACTTTCGATATGCCTGTCCCAATGGCGAGAATGGATCCCATTCGATATGAGGAGTCCAGGAAGAGCATCGATCCTGGAAACCCGAGAACAAAAGCGACTTTGGCCCGTGCGAGCAACTGCTCGACGCTGGAGTCTGCGTATGAAAATTCGCGTCCTGGTCCGTACAGGTAGATCCCATCATGGTCCGGCTTAACGTGCGGCACAAATAACATTAACACCCAAATCAGGGAGAGGGCCTCCCATATGATAATCGCTATTTGCCTTTGTATATACTGGGCTCGACTGGGTGGATTTCGTCGGAGCACCAACGGCTGTTGGGGAACATTCCTCGCTTGCCATTTGGTGCCGATACCACGAAGGGACTGGAGTATGCTAAACGCAAACACCAGTTTATCCTTGGTTGAACCAGGGTGCTCCGTCAAGTCGATGCTGGTGACCAGCAGAAGGTTGATCAATTGAATGATCGTGGTGAACGGCATGCCGCTAACCGTGACTTTGGCAAAGACATTGTGGTTGGATATTCTCACGAGGACGCCTTCTAAGTAGGCCATGTACACTAGCGAAGGAAGGCATATCCAACGTAGAATGGAGCCCTTGGGTGTCCGGACCAGGAGAATGAGGGCGATGGAGCTCTGAAGCAGCACAACAAGATTGCAAAGTAGGTCTGGTGAGAGGGCCATGTTGTCTTGGGGTGGATACACCATTGACGGTGGAAACAGCGCCATGCGAGGGAAAGAGGGGGTTATACCGTGGGCTCAGGTGAATGTTCATGTTATACTGTGGTACCGACTCTGCTGGAGACTGCAACGCTCCCAAACCTCAGTGCATCTGCTTGTACGACAGTCGACTCACAACCCTGAGCAGCAGGAAAGATGGCGGGTCTTTTCCATAATAAGGCATACTCGTTCTGATATAGACTACGAGTTCATCATTCAGCAAATTGAGCCTGTTGGGCCACTTTCAGGTCGAGCCATCACTGGGTCATGGTAAGCCTCTCGTGGCTGAGATGAGAGTGCTATAAGTCAGTCAATTCCAGAAGCATGGTGTAACCTGAATTGGAAGCTTGTGTTGCCTGAGTAGGTCTTCGAAGACTCCAACATCGACCGACCTGTATCATATATCAATATGATGAGGATCCAGATCTGAGGTGGCAAGATCTCCCTCTCCATGCTATGCCGAGGACACCGCAGAGGCATGATTCCATAGTGCCCGAACTGACAGCCCCCAGTCAAGTCAGCTGATAGACCTCCCCTCGGGCCATCTTCGACCCGATGGAGCCGGAGCATCATCCCCCCGAGATCCCCCCCGGCTCTCGCCAGCGATTGTCCCGGGGACTCTGCGTCACCTCTGGTCCTCGGTCCTGGATATTCCCTGCTTCGTCCTACCTGAAACCGTGGGTCTTCCAGGCCGAGGCCAGCCGAAGATTGGGGTAGTGGGGTGGGCCTCTCCAGTTTCGAACAGGTGGGCGTTGTTCTAGCTCCCCCTCGGCCTGGAAACACATGGGGTGGGGACTTGATGGACATTTACTCAAATTGTTATAGATAGAGGCGAACGACCAATTATATTCTCATCGTAAATTCGTATCCTGATTGTTTTACATGAACCAGTCATGGCTACTTGCACTAGATGTTAATACCAAGCCCCAAGCTCGTCGCCGAAGCGAGCTTCTCAACTTTCCCCCGTCACCTCACATTCGATTAGAAGAGAGCATCGCCCAGACGGTAGTGCACAGCCTTGATCTGGGTGTAGTTCTCGAGGGCGTACGAGCCCAGCTCGCGACCGATACCGGACTCCTTGAATCCTCCGAAGGGCACCTGGTAGGAAAGCAGGTTGTAGCTGTTGACCCAAACGGTTCTGTGATTCACGTTAGCAGGTGTTTGCCAACACACGATGCAATGGGAATACTCACCCGGCACGCAGAGCGTTAGAAACGCGAATAGCGGTGTTGACATTCTTGGTGTGGATACCAGCAGCGAGACCTGGAAGAAATCAATCAGCATATGGGCATCATTGTGCTCATGGTGTAAAACTTACCGTAGGAGGTGCTGTTGCCAATCTTAATAGCCTCATCCACATCCTTGAACTTCTGCACGGTGACAACCGGGCCGAAGATCTCCTCCTGGCTGATCTTCATGTCCGAGGTAACATCGGTGAAGACAGTGGGCTGGATGAAGTATCCCTCGGTGCCATGACGCTCACCACCGACGGCGACGGTAGCTCCGGCATCCTTACCGTGCTTGATGTACTCCATGATGCGGTCAAACTGGAGCTGCGAGACCTGGGGACCCTGGAAGGTCTCCTTCGAGAAGGGGTCGCCCACCTTGTTCTGGGCGGCCCGCTCCTTCAAACGCGCAACGAACGTGTCATAGATACCTTCCTGGACCAGAATACGGGAGCCGGCGCAGCAGCACTGGCCGTGGTTGTAGAAAATACCGAAGTTGGCCCAGGAGATAGCATTGTCAATGTCGGCATCGTCGAAGACGATGTTGGGGGACTTGCCACCCAGCTCAAGGGTCACCTTCTTGAGGTTGCTCTTGGCCGCGGCCTGGAGGATAGTGCGGCCAACAAGGGTGGAGCCAGTGAAGGCGACCTTGTCAATGTCCATGTGGCTAGAAATGGCAGCACCCGCCACACGGCCGAAACCGGAGATGATGTTGACCACACCATCGGGGATCCCGGCCTCCTTGATCAGCTTGGCCGCGTACAGACCCGACAACGGGGTCTGCTCGGCGGTCTTAATAACGACGGTGTTACCGGTAGCGACGGCGGGACCGATCTTCCAGGACCACATCAGGATTGGGAAGTTCCAAGGGATGATCTGTCCACAGACACCAATGGGCTCGTGGCGAGTGTAGTTCAAGGTCTCCGAGTTGGTGTCGATGGTCTGACCGTGAATCTTGTCGGCCCAACCACCGTAGTAGCGCAAGCAACCCGCAGCGTTGGCGACATCGACCTTGGCCATGGTAATAGATTTACCATTGTCCAGAGATTCGATCGAGGCCAAGATATCGGCATCGCGCTCGAACAGGTCCGCCAGCTTGGTCAGCAGGCGGCCACGGTCAGTGGGAGTAACCTGGCGCCAGGAGCCCTCAAAGGCCTTGCGAGCAGCGGCAACAGCAAGGTCCACATCCTTCTCGGTTGCTTCGTGAACGGCAACAATAGGCTTCTCGGTGGTGGGGTTGACGGTCTCGAAGGTCTTGCCTTCGACACCCTTGACGAACTCGCCGTTGATGAACCTGGGTTACAAGACCAGTCAGTCACCAGAGAGACAGAAAGGACCTTGGAGGGAGAGAAGGGACACTTACAAGCCCAGAGGCTGTTCATATTTGGCGGTGGGGGTCTCGATAGTGGTGAAAAGGTCAGCCATGGTGAAGGATAGAGCTGTGGTTTAGGGAGGAAGAGGAGAAGAGAAGAGAGAACGAGCGACAGAGCGAGGGAATCCTATCCTTAATAAATAAAGCGGACACGAAGACAGGTGGTGGTAGGGGGGGGTCGAGAGAGGGGAAGCTGGTGAGGGGGCGAGGGGCGCATTCCAGCGGAGATCGTGGAGCCCGCGGTACTGTATTAATTGAGTAGATACATCCATCGTGACGGTCCAGCCAGATCCATGGGAGGATGTCCGGGTAACATTACTTCACCCCTCCGCGGATAGCCACCATCGCCGCACCTCCTATTGGAGCCACCAGCTTCCCTACAGCATATCCCAGATTCTTTCTGGGTTCCCAGGTTCCCGCATGCCAGCCCGTCCCCACCCGCCTAGTAATCGGCAGCGATCGTGCGGGGTTTCCAGCCCATCTCTTTCACTTTTCACTTTCACTTTCTGGCCACCCCCAGGGACCCCCGGGCCCTTCGCCTCCAAGGTTCACACTTCACAGGTTGGTAGTTGGCAAGTCTGCCGCCCTGTGGCGGTGGTGGAAAATGAACAGCGGCGGGTGGGTTACATCTTACATCATAGCTAAGAACGAGAGGGACTCGGCGCCCGAAGGATGGAAAGGAGCCCATGTTATTACTCGCAACTAAGAACATTCTCGTATCTCATCCTCGCGGAACTCCCTCCACCTTGTTGAAGTAGTGGCGGGGACCAGGTGCCTACTAGCGGTTTAGTTGACCTGCAAGCTGCAGCAAATTGGTCAGCCCAACTAGAGTGCTTACCACTCCCCTCCAAATTGGGCCAAAGGTGATACATTAGTCGATGCATCTGCCATTAACCCGGTATGGCGCAATTTAGCGCTGGCCAGTGGGAGACTTCGTTCCGTCAATCCGTCGCAGGTGGAGGGGAAGTGGAGGGGAGATATCAGAAATCGTTCCTGGCAACCAGACAAGTGAGATCCCCAATTGTTGACCGATCCACCCTCGCCAAGTCACTAGTGGCTGCCGTTGAGTTTTACTAACGATGACACCTTCGCCGTCTTTCACTGCGACGGGCGGGACTGAAGCCCGGGCAGGAAAGGATTCAAACCTGGGGTGGTCGGCTGATTTGAGCGTGTCGAGGATCCAAGACCTGCGTATATCCGGATCCATCCCTCTAGGCCCTCTCCGGCAAGATGGCTGGCAGGCTGCTATACCTGGAACTGGGGAGAGCGGGCACCGCCTTCTTAGCCAGTTTCTTGCTGCGACACCGAGGATACTCAGGTCCCGCTAGTGACAGTGCTAGTAGCAAAGCTCCCCACTTGTGTATTAGATTAGAGATCATAGGTGAATTCACCGATAGCCATTTGAAACGGCGGGATTTACGATTCCGCTATTCCGCAACCAGATCCCGCTGCCATGGCAATTACAGTTATTGACTCACTTTTCTTTCCCATGTTGTCCCAATGAGGGCTTCGACTAGAGCAGTTCAACGGAACTGAACCTTACATAGGAGGGACTACGGAAGTACTGCAGCTTACACCGTCACGGCTTATCTCCGAGGCTATTCTGTCGAGGGTCGCCTCTGCGCTGACGCAACTCGTGGGGTAACGAAAGCGGGCTCCAGGCTGTCCCTTCCTGATTGAGCCTCGGCTTCCTGACAGTGCTGACACCGACCCTGTTCTTTCCCGAATCAGCGATAACACACCTTCGGGTTGATTTATACCGGCAGGATCTTAAGACCTCTCTCCTCCTCTCACCGAGATTCCAAGGACCCCAGCTACCCTGCTGTTCAAGTTGTTGTGATTGCTCCTGAGGACGGAAATGTGGCCATCCCGGGGAACCATGGATGGAACCCTGCAGTACCTGGGCTTCTGATAAGGACTTCCCCATTGTTATCGGGGAACCTAAACTGTTTCACTGGGCAAAAAGTGGCGTTTTGAAGCCCAACCAGGCACCTCTCCTGCGCGCAACGATGACGAAGCGAACTTTCTTGTCATAGTTATTGTAGGAGACTACGGAGTAGGGGATACCCTGGAAATCCTCCGCGGGAGAGATTTTAATTTGCAGTTCAATACAGCATAACATGCCAGCGCGAACACCCAGGCCAGTATCTATTCTCACCAAAAGATCTGGAACCATCGCAGAGAGTTGGAAAGACTTCCGGGTGAGATTGCACCGTTCTCATGCAGCGTCATGTCTTGCTATGCTGCGATGCGACAACAAGACCGCTTTATCAGTGCCGATCGGCGGGGACGGGACTATTCTGGCCATCCCCGGAATGAGCTCAGCACACTTGGTCCGTGTGTAAATGCAAGAATGAATGGGTTGCTAACAATGCCATCGAACCCCGCAAAGTAATGACTCAACTGTACGAGGTAATATAGTATTCCAATAATGACCAGGGATGAAAGAAAAGGAAGGATGGCGGAATGGCCAATCCCTGTTCTGCCGACCATCGAGCGCCTATAAAAGGGCCCTAGCTTCGCGCATCCCTCTTGCAACCGTGGTGCAGCCCACGAGTCCCCTGATTCGCTTCCGGTCCAGCCATCGAATCCTTATCTCCTCATTGTTGACGCAGGAAAATGCCGACATTCTACCAGTCGATCACCCCCGAACTCCGCGACTGGACCCTCCGCCAGAGCGTCTTTTTCGTGGCCTCGGCCCCTCTGCAAGGACGCCATGTCAATGTGTCACCCAAGGGCTTTCCCGACTCGTCATTCGCCATCCTGGGTCCCAACGAGGCGGCCTATGTTGATGCCACCGGCTCGGGCAGTGAAACCATCAGTCATGTGCGCGAAAACGGACGAGTCACCGTCATGTTCTGCTCGTTTGACGCTTCCCCCGGCATAGTCCGCTTCTTTTGCACGGGATCCGTGATCGAATGGGATGAGCCTGAATTTCCCTCCTACCTCGAGCGGATGGGAGGCAAGCATGTGGTAGGAGCGCGTGCTATCATCCGTCTGAATGTCTTCAAGGTTCTGTCTCTGACCACTTCTGACACTCTGCCTGACAATTCACCGTAGAGGGAGATGTCCTGCTAACATTGAATGCAATCCATTTTTTGGAGTATAGGCTCAACGTTCGTGCGGCTACGGGGTCCCGCGACTGTCCCTGAAAGTCGACGCCGAGACCAAGGACACCAACCCGTTCCTCCAAGACCGCAATACACTGGGCCACTGGACGGGCAAAAAGGTTCAATCCAACGAGCTTCGCGCATACCAAAAGGAGTATAATGTCCGTAGTCTCGATGGGTTACCTGGACTACACACAGCGTTGAAGGATGACCATCAGCTTATCTGGTTGAAGCAGGTGGGCAACTGGGCGCGACGCCATCGCGATGAGATCGAGATGGTCAAGACCTCCTTCCTGATACTGTTCATCTCCATGGCCATCTTACAATGGGCTGGATATGTGTAGATAAAGCATGGTGGGACGCGAAAGAGACCGGAGACCACAGTTCGGCAACTTCTTGTTGGTCTGGTGGCGTGACCTTCCTTGACTTGGCTCTTCGATCTATCCGCCTGTCACTTGATCCCCCTCTAATAGTCTCATCATGTCGGATGCCGGTGCATAATTGCTTTTCTTACTGGCCCTAATGATTTCATAATTTAAGCTTCCACCGGTCAACTCTAACTTTCTCGAGCCGGTCGATCCGACTGCAAGTGCGGCGAGTCGGGGCAGATCCCCGCAACAAACAACCGAAGGTCCTCGGCATCTCCTGAAGAAGTATTCGCATTCCATGGGCCATGCACTCGCTGCCCTGATCCAAATCTCCAGGATTAGAACTCTCAAGCGGGCATTCTAGGCCATTCCATATTCTCATTTCTTCCTTCTCGTTCCCTTGCTCGAGTTCAAGCGACTCCGCCAGCTACTTGTAACGGTGATACCCCTATAGATCATGAATCGTCCAATTCGCATAGCGGGCAAGTCAATGCAGCTTCCCTCGTGTGGTTTCTTAAGCCTAGCCATAGTCGACTAACCAGCCTTGGCAATAGGAGCGTCCGGGTCCAATGCTGACCGGCGCCATGCTATCGCCGAGTTCGCTCGAAATCATCCCCGGGATCCAGTCGATGTGATCATCGCGGACTTCATGAGTGAGGCGAATATGGTAACGGCGGCTGCACGCAAAGTGGAACAGGACCGGCTCCAGGAGAGAGGGGAACAAAAACCCCTCACCGACAATGCGCCAGGCTATGAAGCCGCGTTCCTCTTGGCTCTGAGCCCAGCCCTCGAAGATCTAGCAAAGCACGGCATCAAAGTGGCGGTCAATGCAGGCAACACGGACACAGAAGGCCTATACAAAGTGGTGAAGCACATGGTGGATGCAAAGGGACTGGACCTCAAGGTCAATTGGTCGCTACTCAGAGGATCCGTGGAGGAGAGATGCTAATATGGCTCCAGGTGGCTTGGGTCTCCGGGGACGAAGTCCTGTCAATCATCAAAGCGGCACTCTCGTCGGGCGAGTCCACCTTCAACAACATCTACACGGGCGAATCTCTCTCCGACTGGCCTTTCGAGCCCATCTTCGCTCAGTGCTATTTGGGTGGGCTCGGAATCGCGGCCGCATTATCCCAGGGAGCCGATATCGTACTCTGCGGACGAGTATCAGATGCATCACCCGTTATTGGAGCTGCGTACTGGTTCCACAACTGGGATCGCACCGACCTCGACCAGTTAGCCAATGCCTTCGTGGCCGGTCACCTCATCGAATGCAGCAACTATGTCTGCGGAGGAAACTTCACCGGCTTCAAGTCGCTAGAACACGTCGGCCGTGACGGCTGGACCAATATTGGGTATCCCATCGCGGAGATCTCCCCCAAGGGCCAAGTCATCATCACCATGCAGTCCTACGCAACCGGCGGCGCCGTCACCGTCGACACCTGCTCATCCCAGCTCCTCTACGAGATTCAAGGCCCCTGGTACTTCAACTCCGACGTCACGGCCATCCTCAACGACGTCTACTTCGAACAAGTCGGAACCAACCGAGTCGCCGTGCACGGCATCCGCTCCGGACCACCACCACCTACCACCAAAGTCGGCATCACAGCCCGCGGCGGCTTCCAAGCCGAGGCGACTTGGTTCCTCGTCGGGCTCGACATCGACGCCAAAGCCCGCATGCTCGAAGCTCAAATCCGCCATCTCCTCTCCCCATACTCCTCCAAATTTACGGCCCTCCACTTCTCCACCCTGGGCTCCGCAGCCCCCAATCCCCAAGACCAAGACAGCGCCACCGTCTGCTTCCGCATCGTCGCCCAAGCCCGTCACGCCGACGACCTCTCCCCAATGCACTTCCTCCGCCACATCGTCGACAACATCATGCAAGGCTATCCGGGGGCCACCTTCCACCTCGACTCCCGACAAGGCTTCCCCCGTCCCATCTACGAATACCACGTCAGCCTCCTCCCCCAATCCTCCATCCACCACCGCGTCCACCTCCCCTGGCTTCACCAAACCCTCACCATCCCCCCTCCCCCAACCACCCAAACCTACCCACCCCATCAACCCTCCCAACCCATCACCTCCGCCCCTGACTCCATCCCCATCCCCACCCCCTCCTTCGGCCCAACCACCCCCGCCCCCCTGGGCTTGATCGTCCACGCCCGCTCCGGCGACAAAGGCCCCGACGCAAACTGCGGCTTCTGGGTCCGCCACAGCGACGAATACCTCTGGCTGCGAACCCTCCTCTCCATCCCCACGATCACGCTCCTCCTCGGCGAGAAATACACCTCCAATCCCGACCTGCGGATCGAGCGTTTCGAGCTCCCGAATCTGAGGGCCGTGCATTTCCTGTTTCGGAATTTGTTGGATCGGGGAGTGGGGGTGACGACTACGGTGGATTTCTTGGGGAAGAATGTGGCGGAGTTTTTGAGGGCCAGGGTTGTGGATGTTCCGGTGAGGTTTTTGGGGAGGGGGAGACTGTAGTTTGTTCGTGGTTGTTGGCATTGCTTGGGAGGATGAGTTGTTTTGTGGAAAGGGAAGGGTGGGTTGTTAGGGAGATGTATATGTAGCCCACTAGGAAGTAATTTCATCATGAACTCTCTCATCATGAGAATCGCTGGTTGGGCTACCGGTAGGGTCTAGGGGAATCAAAGACTTTACTCCTCAATTGAATATTGGATGAAAAATGATTGTTGAGCTGATATATGTGCTATGATATCTGACCTCCAACTCCAATCTAGTCCCGGTATCCCGTACCATCAACGCCTGAAATGCAATCAACTTCTCAGAACAACCTCCTATGTAGACATGCACTAGTAGATCAACACGAAAATATTTACCTCCGTCTGGCACTACTCGCCATAGGTTCAAACCCATCGCTATCATCATCGATATCACTGATCACACTCGTCCCTCTCGTGGCCCGCGTAGATCGAGTACCCGCCGTACCGCGCACGCTGGTCTGCGAGCCCACGAAATTCAACGTGGTCTGGGTTTGGGTTTGCTTTCCTCTGGTGCGGCGCGTAGCCGGTGCGGCGGCGAGGGTATTCGATGAAGGTGCAGGAGATGGGGCTTTGCGGCGCTGGCTGGGGGCACTGGATGCTTTGGAGGAGGGTGGTGCTGCTGTTCTGCGGGATCGGGTGGTGGGTTGCTTGACGAAGAGGGCTTGGGAGTCGTCGTCATCGTCGTCCTCTTCTTCTTCGTCTATGTTGGGGAGAGCGGCGTCATCGTCATCGTCGTTGTCGTCTACCATGATGACATCGTCGTCTTCATCTTCGTCGTCTGAGACGGTGCAGCGTTTGCGGCCTTTAGTGGTGGTGGTTTTGGAGGGAGTGGCTTTCTTTGCGGTAGTGGAGGTTGCTTTTGTGGTGGCGGTTTTACGTGTACTGGTAGTAGTGGTGGTGGCTCTGCCGCCACGGCCGCGGCCCCGACCGCGCGTGGATGTGGTTCGAGCTGGGGGTTCGGTGCCATCCTCGCCGGCTATGTCTGCGTTGGGGTCGCCGTCCTCGTTGTCGGAGTGAATGAGCGCACCCGGCTGGTCCTCCCAGACGCCATCAAACTCGGTGTCCCAGCCATCGGGCTTCGGTTTGAATCGCTTCTTGCCCCGTGTGCGTTTTTTGATGCCTTGTGAGAACATGTCTTCCATCTGCGAGCGGTACTTGTCCATGGCTTTTTGTAACGAGCTCTCGGCAGCTTCGTCTTCGTCCATGTCGTCTTCGCGGTCTAGAGCCATCAGATGCTTGATCTGGCTCTCGAGCGACTCGTTGACGAACATTTCCAGAGCGTGTTTGTCATCTTTGTCGATGAATTGAGCGACCGCGTCGCCGAAAGAGTTCTGTGGGAGGATAGTCAAAGACTGCGCGGAGAGGAAATCGCGCACCAACTGCTCGACCTTGACGGTGTCCAGAGCAGAGAGATGGGAAACGGCCGCCTCGTCAAGGTCTTTATCCGCATCCTTGGTGCGTGTGACGTTCTTCTTCTTGCGGTAAAATTGAACGACGTCATTCACGTTGGCCACCTTGCCCACGAAGCGATTTGAGAATCGTTGGGGGTTCTCGCAGTCATATGTGCCCCCGTCTGGCGTGGAAGTCTCAACGCGCAGTCGCACCAGTGGTAGCGGGACTTCTAGCTCCTCATCCTCGGCATGGTCTTCCTGCATTTCCAGCCATTCCGCCTTCGCTTCTTCGATGAGTTCCTCGACGATCGACATGAGAAAGCGGGTGACTTCCGTTCGGTTGTTCTCCTTGCGGGCGAGCTTCTGCGCGCCTTTCTCCTCGGAAAGAACAATTTCGCGCATGGCGAATGGACGAACGGACTTGAGGCGGATGGGCTCACATTTGAACTCCCGACCTGTGACGCTGAGGATCGCGACATGCTTGGCCACTGCTTCGCCGGGGACCAAGGAGGTCGCAACCGACGAGCCGGGCTGCATGACGTGAAACTTGGTCTCGGGGTTCATCCGAGGATTGATCAGACATTCGTGTTCATGCCCCCAGATGACGAGATCCAGAAATTCGGGCAAGAAATTCTCGGGCAAGTAGCCCGTTTCGGTGTGTGCGTAGTGGTTCTGGTGGACACAGATCAAGTTGAACCAGTCGTCTTTCTGGATTGAGGGCTGGTAGAACTTGACCTTGTTATCCCGAAACGTGCGGAACAAGCGCTCATCGCGGACATTACTCATGCCGTAAAGGGCAAGCTTGGTGCGTCCTTTCTGAAGCAAGACCGGCTTGATCTGGATATTATCCGACTCGGGTGTCCGCCCGTAGTAGTTAAGCAAACCCGATACCTGCAGAAGGTCCAGCGCGGCCAGATGCCCTTCTCCGGACGGATCATCGTGGTTCCCATGGATCGAAAAGATGGGGATAGCCACGTTGATGTCCAGATCTTCGTAATTTACATGGTTAAATGCTCCCTGGAAATTTTCGCTAGCATCACTAAGCATCTCCAGTTCACAAGGCTTATCGCCCAGGCAGTTCATGCGGATGGAGCGCATGACTTGGTACATGGACTTCCGCGAGGGTTTGTTCTCATGGAAGAGGTCCCCTGCCAGGAGCACCATGTCCACGTCGTGTTCCTTGGCCAGGCACATTACTTCATGGAAGCTTTTCCAGCTATCATCCCCGCGGATGGGGTCCCGTTCATTGTATCCGACATGATTATCGGTTGAGACGAGGATGCGGATCGTTTCCGCGTCTGGATCCATCAGCAACGGGTTCGTCACGGGCAGGATTGGGAGGGATTTACGCACCACCTAAGATGGGCATGTTGTTAAGATCGAATATGCATCGATGCCAACCGGAAACGGGAGGGGGAAGAAGTTGGAGAGAAAGTCCGAAGTAAAAGAAGGTGGGGCGTATAAAAGCAGGAAGATGGCGGACAACAACTAGTCAGTAGCCGGCAGGCTACCGTGGAGGAAGGCTGCCTGGAGACACGATCGATCAACGTCGTCACGCGCCCACGATGGTATAGCCCAGCTTTTTCCGCCGTGGTCTGTCGTAACTCGTTATCGATCGTATACTCGAAGGAAAAGAAGGCCTTCGCGCCTCCGCGGCGGCGGCGCGTGAGCACGTGACGGGCACGCGGCGGGAAGGCGGCCTCTGATTCATCGACGGGATTGCAGCGAGTTACTTCCAGGATTCCCTCGTCGTCGGATCTCCGGACTATCTTCGTCCTCTTTCGCCCTGTGACTCTTGTCCCCCTCCCCTCCTTGTCCCTCCCTCGCATCCCCCGGTGTCCTACCTCGCATCGCATCGCATTACATCGCACGTTTTCTCTGTCCATCCTTCGCCGCCCGCCTTCTTTCCCGACTGATCCAGAATTCGTCCCTGGTTCAGTCGCCTCCATCGTCCCAGTTACCCCGCGAAACTCTTTTATGCAATCCGAGCCTACTGCAGTTTTCGACCGCTCGCCTTTGCTAGACCCGCCGTCAGAAGTGTTTCTTGATCCTACCCAGCATGGAAATGATTCGCATGGTGAGCACCGAGTCTCTGGGCTTGGGTATCAGGAGCCCGCGGACTCTAGTGGCGGCTTTGACTCATCCGCGGTCGGCCAGCACTCGCCCTTGAAGGCGACAGAGTCTGCGCTGTTGATCGACCCCGTTACTCAATATGAGAATGCCATCGCTCAGTCGCCCCGGAAAGAGGAGGAAGTTAAATTCAAGGTGAAACCGTCACCCATCTACTTGGGGGTGTCCCTAGATGCTTTCCCGAATGGTTTGTCGCCCCATATGCCGGGTCCGCAATGACAGTCTAACAAACTGATTCCGGTAGAGGTGCTGACGCACATCCTTTCGCATCTGCCTCCGCCTTCCCTGTCGTCGATGGCCCTGGTGTCTCGTCGGTTTCACAGTCTGGTCACTACGCCTCACGCGTGGAGAATTGCCTTCTCGCGCTACTTCCCCGGCCCGTATACGGTGGAGGATGGCGCGTGGCTCTCCGCAGCGAACCCAGCCGAAAGGGTGATTTCCGACAAGCGGTATTTCTCGAGGCTGACTGCACTGGCTTCCTGGAGAAGCGAATACATCCTGAGAACTCGCTTGCTGAGGTCACTCTCAAGAGGCAAACCGGCGGACTTCGAGCCTTCCAAGAAAGCCGGTACGGTGCGATCAGCTAGCGTCCGTAATGGCAGTGCTGTAGTCACCTATACTTCCCAGCTTCTGTATCCCGTCAGTCACCTACATGGGTCGTTCGGAACAGAAGTCACGAAGAAAGAACCTCTTTTCATTCATGGCGCTTCTGAGCAAGGGTTCGCGTCGGCTAGCGACCCCTCGTCGGTCAAGGTTGGCACCTGGGGATTATCAGATCACCAGTTCTTCCGACACTTTGCAGACCTGTTCCCAGGAGATGCTGAGTATGGCTTGGGCTCCGGTGAACTTGTCGGAGCCCCCAATCGCATGGATGTCAGCCAGCCTTATGGTATGATATATGGCGAGGCGTGCCCTCAGGGGCGTAGCTATTTTATCTCGACCACGGAACAACGCGGGAGGTTTCTGGGCGTCGCAGATTCCAGTTCGCAGCCGCGTCTGGGTATCCCTGCGCTCAACATGATCGCAACCGGTGTCACCGCGGTGTGGATAGCCAAGTCCTCCAATCTTCTCAAGATGACTGGCGGCCTCGTTGCGATGTTGTCTGGCTCTTCCACTGGAATTCTCACGGCCTATGCCCTTGGGCCCCATCCTACCTATGAAAAACGGTATGAGAGAGGCCAAGTGACTGCGAAATGGGTCCTGTGCCCCGGTGTACCTATTATCGCCATTGCTGTTGATGATAGCTATTCTCCTAAACGTCATTCCCGTCGGCGAATCTGGGCGACAGTCTTGAACGCCTTGGGAGAGGTCTTCTACTTATCTGACATCCCACGGCAGCCCGACGTGCCTTCCACCAAACTGACTGCCGAGGAGTATGAGCAGTTAGCGTGGAAGACGGGTCGGAGTGTGCGCTGGGAGCTTGTTGAGTTGAGCAGACGGACTGCGCGCCCCGATCCGTTCAATCGTGACCTTGTCGATGGGAGCTACAGCCCTCGTTCGTCATCGGATGCAATGAAACTCCATGAGGACCAGATAGCCGCAGAGACAAAGGAGATCGAGCGCTTCCTGTCTTTCAAGCCGAAGCATTTTCAGAAAGTTTGTGAGGGCTGGGATATGCGGCGCGAACTGAAAGTCGACTTTGCTGGAGATGATGGCTCTGGAGCTGGTGAGGCAGTCCTTGTGGTTTCCCGAGGCATCGGAGACGATGAGAAGGCCTCGATTCGTAGGTACACCAGAACGGTGTCGAAGCATGGCTCAGCAACGGCGAATCATGGGCACGGCTCCCTGAGTGCTGATAGCATTACTGGACCTTCCATCTTCGGTGGACCTGTGAAGTCTCCTATCTTGCCTTCTGTGAGCAGCGCAAGCAGTGTGCCTTCGTCCCGCGCTTCCAGCCGCGTCAGTGAGTCTATCTGTTCGATCACGAACACCGAATGGCGCATCACGGATTTCAATTTTGGTGATCGGAAATCGGTCCAGATCACTACCAGCGCACTGGATCTCTCGACCTATGCTCTGTTGACCACTGATGAGGATCCTCTCATTGGCATGTCAGGTAGCTCTGCCCTGTCTTCGGAGATGTCTTCCCCGCTTCCCCATATGAAGCAAGCGCCTGGTAGTGCAGAAGTCCCTGGTCAACGGGGACGATACATGGCTGTGGGCACCGCTGCGGGAATGGTCTTCGTCTGGGACATACGTTCGCCCACGTCCAAGAATTCCGACATCATCAATGTCGTTTCGCCTATTCGAGTCATTCAGACGGAGTCGCCCCAAGTCTCTAGTGTAGCCTTGACATCGCTGTACCTAGTCCATGGTGGAAACGATGGACTCGTTCAGGCCTGGGATCCGCTCGCTTCGTCTACTCGACCAATCCGTACTATCAATTCGCGCTTCTCTACTCGCGCCCGGCGTCGACTGGTTCAAGCCGAAGCATCCGTTCAGGGTATTGGCAACAACTACTATGCCACGGGCGCTATCTGTCTGGACCCAGATCCGACCGTCCTGCGGGGCATGGTCGCTCTGGGAACACACCTGCGCTACTGGTCCTACAGCTCCTCCGCCGCCGACCAATACAAGTCCAGCAAGCGCCGGCTTCGTCGCGGCCCAAGAGGCAGCAACGCTACCCCCGAGGGCCAGCGATTCAGCACGAGCGGCCGCGGTGCACTCAAAGACTTCATCGAGGACGAAAAGATTGAAATGGATCGCCAAAAGGTTGCCGACGCGAAAGAGCGCGCCCACCTCAGCCACCGCTTCGGCATCGATCTCCTCGGCCCCGACATCGATGAAGACCAGCTCCTCGCGTACGCGCAACTCCTCAGCGAAGAAGCCTACTCCAGCGAAGCCGTGAAACGCGGCGAAGTAGTCGAGGGCTCGGTATCGAGCACCTCGCCCAGCGACACCATCGGCCCGAACGACAGCTCTGTCGCACCAGACGAGCTATCCTCCGCATCATCGCCCTATGAAGACTTCGCCGACGACGACCTAGAGCCAGACATCGCCGAAGCCATCCGTCTCAGTCTGCTTGAGGAGGAAAAGTCCAGCCCTGCCTCCGGCATGGACTCCTTCGACCCGCCATCCCCATCCGGCCCAGCCGTCGCGGAAAGCAGTCGCCAGCAAGAAATCGATGATCTCGAGTTCGCAATCCAGCTCAGTCTCGCCGAGGCCGAGAGCCAGGGTCAACCAGTTGAACCGAGAGAGGAGTTCCCCGTCCTTTCGGGACGAGCACCATCTCCGAGGAAAGACAAGGGCAAGGGCCGAGCTTTGTGATTTGATTGATAGACTTTGTGATTTATTATATTACTGTGCATTTGGTGTATTGTACTGTGATCTTTTTGATGTCGATGCTGCTATTTAGGGATGTGTGATACGGGCTGTGCTATATCAGACTGTTGGTAATCTTGTTGAAAATAAGTCAGTTGTGCCATGTTGTGCCACTTGCAAATGCCGCGGAGGGTCATTGCTTCCTGTAGACCCAGTGACGTCATGGGCGTATGTTGTGTATAACACGGTACAAGATCACCTGATCTCAGTACACGTCGTATGATTCCAGGCTTGTTTACGATATAAGGTGCTCTACGCAAGATTCATTAGCAAACCGATATATATACAGCAGGTATATTATAATAAGACGTCATCGAAATCATATCCCGAGTCAAACTGCCCACTACCACTTGGCTCTATTCGGGGACCTCACTCTATACATGTGGGACAAGCATCTTGGAACAACGGTCATGGTCATGATGGGTGAGAACAAGCTCGCCGGGAACAGAATGGGATAAAATCAATCAACAAGAGGGAGTTCAGAATGTAAAGCGCACAAGCATGTCTAAGACGAGTAAAATTACAGCAGGAAGACGGCGAACAAAGTGGCGCCCGTCAGCAGCCCCATGAAGGAGGCAGACAGATGACCACCGGCGGCACCGCTGATCGAGCTGGCCGCGGAGCTAGACGTAGACGTCGACGCGGAGGCCGAGCCGGAAGCAGAAGAGGAGCTGGAGGTGGAGTTGGAGCTCGAGGGGCTGCTCGTGAGCGAAGTCGAGTTGTTGGGAGTGTTGGACTCGTCGCTGGACAGAACAGTGTACTTGACGCTCGAGACCTTGTTGCCGTTGTAGTCGTAGATGGTCTGGGGGATGGAGGTGGACGAGACGGAGACGAGCGTGCCGGCGGTGACATTGGTGTAGCCGCTCTTGATCCAGTCCGCAACCTTGGAGGGGCGGGTGGGCAGGTCCCAGGAGTTCAAGAAGGTCGAGTTGGTGATCAGGGAGGCGCTGCAGGTCACGGGCTCCTGGGAGGTCTGGGTCGAGTTGGAGGACTCGATGCTGCTCATATCCAGCTTAGCGAACTGCTTCTCGAGGTACGCGTAGTCGATGAGCAGAGTGGCAGTGTCGCTGCTGTTGATGGCAACGAGACCGTAGTCATTGGCTTCCTGGGTCCACTCGTAGACCAGACCACCGGAGAAGACCTGGTCCATCTCGTCGCCGTAGAGGGCCTGCACCTCAGTGAAGGTACGGGGCGTGACGGCGTTGCAACCATACTCGGAGAAGAAAACGGGCAGGGAGGCGTTCGCGAAGTCCTCGGTCAGGACGTCATATCCGGACTCCTTGTAGGTAGAATCGCCACACCACGAGTACGAGTTGAGGCCGAAGAAGTCGGAGCGAGAGCTGGTCGAGTTCTCCAGGTTGCACATGAAGTAGTCCAGGGTATCGAGCAGGATGGGGCGCACATCAGCGGCGGAGTAACCCACGGGAATGGTCCGGTTCGCGTTGGCGGAGATGTAATCCTTCATGTCACGCACGACGGCCTGGCAAGGATATCAGCCACCCAACGTTCTCAAAACACATGACGTGACATCGAGGAACTTACACGAACGTAGGCAGGAGCCTCGTAGACACTCTGCTCGTTGATCACCTCGTTACCGGCGAAGAAACCCAGAGTGTTGGGGAAGTTCTTGAAGGACTCGATGACACCGAAGACCTGCTCGAAGTAGACGGAGTTGTAGGTGCTCTCCGGGTCGGTGCGGTCGAGCGAGCCGCCCGAGAGAGGCGAATTCACATCAAGGATCATGTAGATACCGGCACCGTTGAAGATGGAGGCACACTTGCTGTGGTCAACATCGGGAGACAGGTTGTACACACGGATGGTGTTGACCTGCGCGGCACGACGTTAGAGGGGACAGCGTGACATCCAGTAGGGAAGGGGACCTACACCCAGGCTCTGCATGAGGGCAGCATCCCGCAAGCAGGCATCAGCGTCGCCCAAGGGATCTTCAGTGGAACTGAAGCCGGAGGAGCCACCGGGCTGGTAGCTGTTGCGCGAAGAGCACACGGTCAACTTTCGAACGTCTCCATCAATCTGGGCCGGGAAAGGCTTACTCGACACCGAGGATCTGGAAGCGGTCTCCAGTCTTGCTGTTGACAAAATCCGAGCCCTTGACCTCAATGGGGGTCACGGCACTGGCGGTGGTCGCAAAGGCGCACGCCGCGGCGAACAGTTGAGCTTTAGTCTGCGCCGATTAGCCGGGATTCCCAATCACGATCGCGAGGGCACTAACGGGAACCATCGTGAATGGGGGGCGAACGACCGCTGTCGGCGCTGCAATGAACTGTCTAGTATATGAAGCGAGAGGATGGAGTCTTCCACAGGAAGATCCGAGGGAGATTGATTTGGGCTAAAGGAATGACGGAGGATGAAAACCCTCAAAAGCAAGGCAATGAACGAAGGAAAGCGCGGGGGGGGGATGCTGAACTGGCAGGCACGAGGAAACCAGAAAAACCGGGTAAGACATGGCCGGCGAAACATGGTATAAAAAACCAGGCAAGGACCAGGGCCAGGAGACCCTCAGGGACCAACAGGAGAAGGAGGGTCATCTGGTAATCTCCCTGCGATTCGAGATTGATTGCCGAACCTCGACAAGTGGAGGCTGCTAGTCGCGGCTAATCTCCATAGCGTCTTGTCGCTCCCCAGTTGGCGCCCCATCATTGGCCTTGTCCGGCCCCATCTGCACGACGGCGGCCTCAGAATCAAGGTGCGACGAGGGTAGCAGTCCAACCGGCCGCCGTTGATCTGGCTGGTTGCTGGTTGCTGGTCCCTGGCCCCAAATGAAGGAGGGTGAGCCGATTACGCATGCCCTCGTTTAATTCCGGGGCGGCTTTGATGACTAGATCCGTGCACCGCCAGCCATGACGATCATTATCATTCGATTTTCACATTCAACAAATCGTCGTTTTGTTGTCGGAGTGACCTATTCACTACCGACTCCTACTTCTTCGCGCGTCTAAGAATACATACCCAGGAGTCCATCCCATCGGGGGACGGGCGAGGGAAGAAGTTATTACCGGCCCCGGAGAGACTCGGATCATTGGCAGTCCGTTCAGGCCCGGAATGACAAGGGAGAACCCAAGGGGGAAAAGAAAAAAGCAGTCATGGCGCCGAAAAATTCCAACAGAGTCCGCCAGGTCGGCGGTCCAGACACAATGCACATATACAGGGAAAGCTGGGAAAGGAAAGGTGAAAAAAGTACACGAGTAGCGGAGAGGGGATGGGCGTGACAAGAGCGTGGACGGAGATTTCACACCAGTCCGCCTTGACAGAGGACCAGGCCACGGCCCAGCGTGAACCGGATATTATAAGAGACACACGTTCCAGGCCAGGGTTCTGATGCCGGAGGGTACGGGTGGGTGAACGAAGCAGGAGGGAGAGTTGGGCCGGGGTCGAAGGTCATGGTGGAATTTACTCGACACCATGGCTCTCGGCGGGAGCACCCTCGCCGGTGAATGTGCCCAGCTTCAAGCCGGCGTCCAGGGCGACCATCTCGGCCAGGATCTCCAGCACTTCCTTGGGCACCGTCTTGTCGTAGATCGAGATCAGGTCCTTGGGCTGGGGGTAGACCTTCAGGGCCTTGTAGAAGCACAGAGCAGCTTCAATCGGGTCTGTAGCGCGGTTGGTATGTGAATCGCCAGTGGGCGGATGGTGAAGGGAGGGATAAAAAAATCATCCCAGGGAGCCCGCGTGTCCGAGGAAGCGCGTCGCGGCGGGAGACATACCTTCGCCAGTGAGAGCCTCTCCCTGAGCGACCTGGCTCATGAAGTAGGACTCCTTATCCTCCAGATCCGTGGGGAAGCCTTCGTCCTTGGCCTGCTGCACGACCTTCTTGATGACCTCGCGCTGCATGGCACCCTGGGCCTCGGCCTCCTCCTTGACAGCCCTTTCCATCCGGCGGTTGTTCCGCTTGAGAGCTTTGCGGAACTCGGGGTCTGTCTGTCTCTTGTGATCAAAGTAGACGGCGTAGGCTACGTAGAGCACGAAAGGCGATCAGCATATCAGCATGGAGATCCTCGGGATCTGGTTCCGTGGATGGCCTGGTTGGTCCTTACCCAGAAGGCCGGTGACGATTGTGCCGGCAGTTGCGGCCACCAAGGTTGACGTCCTCATGATGGATGGATGGGAGAATGTGAAGTGGGGAGCGCAGAAGATCTGGAAAGAAGGGCAAGATGCGGAGGGGGGAACGGAGAGGGAATCCGGGACTGGTCTGGGGGAGCAGAAGATGAGCTGAAGCAGACAAGGACCAGCAGACAGAAAGATGACGGCGATTCTTTTGCTGCCCGGATAATTTTGCCGGGATCATCGTTGTTCCGCCTCGGGGTTTCTGTCCCGCTTGAGCTTGTGCTCTCCTCATACTCTCTGCTATACATACATTCCTCCCCTCCTCCCCAACGCTTCTTCTCAGATTGCAGGCTCAATCTTCCCCTTGTCATCGGTTCCTCTTCTCCCACCATGGAAAGCCGTGGCTTGACCCTCCGGAGCAAGTCCCGCCGCCCCCGGCCTCAGATCAGTGCTCCGCAACCCATCTCCGGCCCTCTGCCGACCAACGGCAGTAAGGGTGTCGCTGCTCCTGGACAGATTACCGCTTCTCCCAGCTCGACTTCTCTGGAACGGGGTCCCCCAAAGGATGCGACATCTGATCTCGTCAAGCGCCGCTATTCCACCCGTTTCAACCAAATTCCCGACTTCGATGCCAGCGCCCCGCCGGTGCCGGGCCTGCCCAAGGCACCAGCCACGTATGGCGGGCTCAGCCCACCCGAGACCAGTCGGAGACCCTCGACGGAGTCTTCTGGGCCCCCCAAAGTCGATCTGAATGCCCTCCGGGATCCTAGCCTTCCGGTCGATAAGTGTGAGTGCCGCTTGAGATTGTTCCCGTGCTTCCCGTCCTCTTCGGGTGCTAACGTGGCACCAATCCGTCCCAGACGTCGCCAACCTACTCGCCAATGCCTCGGAAGAAGAGATCGAGGAATACCAGAAGAGCCTCCGGAAGGTCAAGAACCGGACATCCACCGATCTGCAGCAAAATGTGTACCAGAATCGCACCCAATTCATCAAGATCAGTAAAGAGGCGGAGAAGCTCAAAGGGGAAATGCGCACCCTCCGCACTTTGATGGCGGAACTCACTACCGCGCTCGGACAGACCACCGTTGGCAACACCCCGAATCCCATGTCTCCCACCGTCGACGAATACATGCCCAAGCGCAATGCCAACCGCAGCTCCGTCGCGAATCTGGAGAGCATGTGGAACGTCCAGCTCCAGACCCTCTGGAAGACGGTGGAAGGCTCCCAGAAGTTCCTTCCCGTGGCTCCCGGCCGGCATATTGTGATGGAGACCGGACATTGGGTTGAGTTAGACTCGGCGACGTGGAAGCCCCGGCGACCGGTTCACATTGTGCTGCTGAACGACCACCTGCTGATAGCTGCAAAGAAGCGCAAGCGGGTGGATCAGAGCAGCCATCGCGGGCCGGTCCCCACCAAGCTGGTTGCGGAAGAGTGTTGGCCCTTGCAAGATGTCGACATGATTGATCTCGGCGCTAATCTCAGCGCGGGGGGCGCTCGAGAAGAAGCGGAAGATCGCGGGATAGCGAACGCGATCAATGTCCGCGTGGGTGGAAAGCCGTTCACCTATCGTCACGACAAGCGGGACAGCTCGGCCAAAGGTGATCTGCTCGCGACGTTCCGCAAGACTGTCGAGGATCTCCGCCGTACACTCCGCTCGGAAACCGAGGCCGCTAGCAAATCCACGGAGTCATTCGGCTACTTGGGCGGCCGGCGCCCCTCTTATTCCCCCAAGCCGGACCAGTACGACGGTGGCGAAAGCTCGCATGACCAGCCAGAGGTGCGCATTGACGTGGACGGGAAACAGCAGAATCTCCGTTGGGTCGACGGGCAGGTGGACGAGCTGGACATCGACATTGCCCTCCAACGGTTCGAGGAGGCCGTGGCCAACATCGAGCGGCTGCGCAAGCTTGCCAAGGGCCTGAAGGGCAATGCGGTCGCGCAGGACGTGATCAACGCCAAGGTCGATGAGCGCGCCGCCAGCCTGGCTGAGGTTCTCCTGCGATCGCTTGTGGACACCCACTCGTTCCCGGTGGCCACCAAGAACAAAGTCTCCTGGCTCACGCGTCTGGGCTTTGAAGATCAAGCCCGGGAGGCTTATCTCAAGACTCGCACGGAGATCATCACCAAACGAATCCGGTATGTCCCCTCTCTTTTTCATGGCACCCAAGTGAACCCAGCCTCTAACCCCTGACAGCGCCTGCATCTTCGAGGGTGACCTCCCCCTCTACATCTTTCAAATCTCCTACGTCTACTTCACCCTGATCAAGAACACTATCAGTATCTACCAACAGTGCTTCCCGCCGGTCATGTCCAGTGCCAGCATCCGCTGGGCAAAACACCATCTTGACGGCTTCAATGCCCTGCTCACCCGCCAGCTCAGCAGCGTCCAACGCGGCACAACCGTCTGGCAGAAATGCATTGACATTGTGCGCGAACACGCCAATCTCCTGGCCGAGGTGGGCGTGGACTTTACTGACCTCGTCGCGAAAGACCTGGAGACCGGTGAGGAGTTCACCGAACGACCTCAGATGACCCGGTCTGAGTCTCTGATCTCCGGGCTAGCGGACACGGCAGCAGCTGCCATGATTATCTAGAAGCGATGCGTGTATAGTTTTTTTTTTTTTTTTTGCCTTTTTTGCATCTGGCACATTCCATTCCCCTTCATAGCCTCAGGAGGCTATGGATTTTTGTTCAAATGTTGTTGCATTGTTCACATGCAGGCATGGTTAATGCTCATGCCTCATGTTTTCTTCCAGCATCTTCCAGCAGTCTGTTCGATATAGACCCATTCGTCCGAGCCGTAATCCAGAATGAACCGATGTTGTTCTTGTCTCGCATTCTCTAGATCTTTTTGTCTGCACTCCCATGCAATCTGGGTCCAGCGATGTACCTTGCGCTATGGAGTAGATCAAGCAGCAATCGTTCAACCCCTTTCAGTGAAACCCAATGTACTTTTGCAGCCAAGACACATAAATATAAAGAATGCTACTCGAATCCTAGTAGTACTACTACTAGTTAGTATATCCTCCTTCAACGACTTTCTCTCAGACACCTTGTCCACATGACTGACACCTGCCTGATCTCGTAGTCTATCATTCCTGTCAGGTATAAGATATGCTGCAACAGTATCTAACTGTGAGATGGAGATCCTGAAGGCAGCACAAAACCCCCGAACTCGGCTCACACCAAAAGCCAGGAACACGTGCGGTCACGTGAAGATAGGAAGCTGGATGATGGCTGCAGGTCACCCTGCAGGTCAGCAACTTTCCTCTTCCATTCCATTGCTATCGGTCATTGTTTTGCTGGCATTACTGACTCGCCAGAGAACCGTCTGGCTAGGACCCATGTGGCCGGCTCAGATTCTGATATCTAGCCATGGCCGTGATCATTTGATATGAGCGGCCTCTGCTGTGCGGTTTACGCAAAGAATTTCTACCTTCATCATTCATCAGTGCTACCCCCAGAATTTCCAAGCTACCACAGTTTTCAGAGCAATTGAGAGCGCCGCAGAATCGCCATGGATGCTCACCCAGCATGCCTCAACGGACGACATCCGCGTACCACCTTCGGAACCCAGATCTGGCCGCCGAAGTGCGGGCCCCAACAGTTTCGGCCCCAAAAACAGCAGTGGAAACTCCGAAGTGATAAGCCCCGGCTAAGATTATTACGTTCAGACGCAACAGCGAGTGGGTTCATCCCCTCCATTGCCCACCATTTGGAGCTGGCTCCCTTGCTTCTCTTTTTTTTTCTCTTTCCCTCTCCTTCTTTTCTTCCCTCTGATCTGCTTCCCCCTTCTGTCGTCAATTCGAAATAATCTTTCCGCTGCATCAATATGGGGCTCACCACGCCACTCAATGGCCAATCTATAGGGTGGGTGTCTTCTCCGAACCTTATCCGCGACTCGCGGTAGCCCTACTCCCTACTCAGTACTCACCTCCAACCCGTTGCGCAGGCACAACGCTGAACACCTGCCCCTCCCTTTGACGGCCCTCCCATCTCTACCCCTGTTTCTGGAGGCAACCGCCCATGCGCAGAACACTCCAGACAAGATCGCCGTCGTGGATGCCACCAAGGGGCAGCAGTTCACATTCGGGCAACTTTTGGCCGATGCGGCCACTTTGAAGAAGGTCATTTTGGAGAAGCTGGATCTCACCGAAACGGCCAACTTGGAAGAGCGACGCATCACGTTCTTGACGCCGAATGGATACGACTACGTGGTTACGCAATGGGCCGTCTGGGCTGCCGGGGGCGTCACGGTCCCGCTTTGTATGTCCAACCCGTGCCACCCTGAACAGGCATTGCGCTGCAATGGCCGAGTATGATTGCTGACTGGCGGCCCGATCAAGGCAACACACACCCGGTCAAGGAGCTGCTCTACACAATTGGCGATTCTGACCCATCATTGATCATCCTGCACCCCGCATTTGAGAAGTTCGAGGCGCCGCTGCGGGAGGGGATTACCAAAGAGATCCCATTCATGACCCTAACACCATTCCAGCAGAGAGATGGACCCGTGTCGCTGCCCGAAATCAGCCCGGTGTCGTTCCTGGAACGTCGGGCGCTCATGATCTACACGTCGGGAACGACCTCCACCCCCAAGGGCTGTGTCACCACGCACAAGAACATCACCTTCCAGGCCAAGAGTCTCATTGAGGCGTGGCAGTACAGCTCCTCGGACCGACTCATCCACGTTCTTCCGCTCCACCACATTCATGGCATCATCAACGGTCTGACGGCCAGCTTGCTCAGCGGCGTCACGGTTGAGATGCACCCCAAGTTCGACCCCAAGACGATTTGGGGGCGCTGGGAAGAAGGAGGCTCCACCATGTTCTTCGCGGTGCCGACCATCTATTCCCGCCTCGTCGATTACTTCGAAGCAAACATTCGGGGCACCGAACATGAGCAGGCTGCGCGAGCCGGAGCCAAGGCGCTGCGGCTGATGGTCAGCGGATCCGCGGCCCTCCCCACGCCTATCAAGAGCAAGTTTGCCGCGATCACGGGTCAGGTCCTTCTTGAGCGGTTCGGCATGACGGAAATTGGCATGGGAATCAGCTGCGGACTGGACGTGGACAAGCGCATCGACGGCAGTGTGGGCTGGGCGCTCCCGGGCGTGCAGGTGCGACTCACGGACAAGGAGACCGGACGGGTTATCGATACCGTGGATGAGGACGGCATGATTGAGATCAAGGGAGGCAACGTCTTCCTCGAATACTGGCGCCGGCCGGAGGCGACGAGCAAGGAGTTCACCTCGGACGGATGGTTCAAGACGGGCGATGTGGCCCGGCGGGATAGCAACGGCGCGTACTACATCCAGGGCCGTGCGTCGGTGGACCTGATCAAATCGGGTGGATACAAGATCTCAGCGCTGGAGGTGGAGCGCAAGATGCTTGCCATGGATGCCATCCAAGAGGTGGCGGTGGTGGGACTCGCGGACGAGGAATGGGGGCAGCGGGTGGCCGCAGTGGTCAAGCAGCGGGCCGGGGTAAGTCGCATGATGCCTGCATTAGATTTGTTGATTCCATACTAACGTTGTCCAGACCGAGCCGTTGGAGCTGGCGAGTCTGCGCACGGAGCTCAAGCAGGAGATGGCGCCGTACAAGATCCCGACGGTGCTGAAGCTGGTGGATGCCATTGAGCGCAACGCGATGGGCAAGGTGAACAAGAAGACGCTTGTGAAGAAGTACTGGCCGGAGCTGGCCTAGACGCCTCCATAATCCATTAATGCATGATACCATGATACCATTCCACTCCTCATCCTCAATCATCCTTCAACAAGTCCACCACCGCCTGATACGCCCTTTCCCTCTCGTCCCATTCCTTGGTCCCCTTCTTGGCGATCTTGTCCCACGCATGCCCACACCCCTGCACCCTGATCATCCGCACTTTCCGTCCCGGTGGTGCCATCAACCGCCGGCCCAAGTCCTCCGTCTCCCTCGCCAACGAATCCCACTCACACGTAACAAACAGACATCGTTCCGGAAACCCAGCCAACCTCGCCCCCGCCCATCCCGGCGAGACTCTGTCATCCTCCTCCAGCTTTTCCCCCGGTTTGCGGCCAGGCACTCCGCTCCTCAAATAACACGTCCGATAAAACCCCATTAACCATGCCGGCAACACACCCCCTATCCCCTTCTTCATCTTTCTGTCCCCGTCTCTACCCATCCTTCTTCCCTTCTCCTTATCCGAAATCGTCCCATCCACGACCGGATAAAACGCCACGAGGGTCCCAATCCTCGTGCCCGGAGAATGTGCCGCCACCGACGCAGCCAAGTTCCCTCCCGCACTGAACCCGCAGATGGCAATCTTGGTCTGATCGAATTGTTCCGGGTGGGAGTGAACGTATCCTAGCACGTCGACGATGTCCTCGAGGGCGGCGGGGAAAGGATGTTCGGGGGCGAGCCGATAGTTGATGTCCAGGACGGTGTAGCGAGTGTGGGTTGTGATGTTGGTGATAAAAGGTTCGTCGATGCCATGCGAGGGAAGGATGAAGCCGCTGCCGCTGACGTTGAGGAGAACTGGGGACGGGGTGGCGGACGTGGATGAGGTCGAGGAAGCGTAGAGATGGACGGGGATTGAGCGGTTCGAGGTGCGCGCGGGGAGGGAGAGGATGCGGGTGGGATGAGGAGGGGGGATCGGGTAGGCGTGTTTGGCGTAGAGGCGGAGGAGGCAGGTGAGGGATTTGAGTACGATGTAGGGGGGCATTTTGTTTGAAGGGGTAAAGAATAGCTGTGGTGGTGAGTTAGGGACTGAGAAGAGATGAATGCGGAGATGGAGGGTGGGAGGAGGAAGAAGAGGAAGAGGCAGACATACATGTCAGTTGAGGAGTGGAGGGGTTGGGGAGGAAGGTGCATGGCAATGGCCGATGGCTGTTCATCCTGGGTTCACCATTCATATGTCGTTGTCTCTCATCCATGCACATCCATTCTGCTTATCCTCCGAGGTATAGGAATATGGTCTAGTGGTGAGTGGTGATAGTAGTATCTCAATCATTTGATCTAGCTGACTCTTTCAATATTGTCCTGCTGTGCAGAGCTTCTCTGGAAAAGACCACCGGTATACACTCTCCTGAGGGATGAATGGTTCCTTCTTTGTAAATCAGCGCGACTGCCAGATACTCCCCCGGATTGCCCTATCGGACCAGCCGAAGCGCTTTGGCGCTTTGGCCGGTCTACTACTAGTTGAGATATAAGACAAAATCTTTAATTGAGATTGAATTACAGTAACATAACACACGACATAGATAATACCGAAACATAAGACCAGGGGACAGCGTACCCCACAACAATATTTAGAGGTGAATCTAATCTTACGATCTAAAATACAGTTTCATATACCGTGCATCATTCAACGGCCCTCAAATTACCAGGGGACCCTCAATAGAAAATCTAAGCTAAGGCCTTGGCAGTGGGGCCTGAGAAAAGAAAAGCAATCGAAAGGGTAGAAGCCGTTTTCGCTATTCACCGTACTGTACCCTTGCTTTAGATTTACATATCAACGTACATGTTCTGATTTATATGACATTCTATGATGATAGATTCATGGAAAGTTTCAATCTCTGTACATAGCCGCTGCTTCTTATGATTAGATTGGCATTATTCCGAGACGCCTTCACATGACCAAACAGGCGCAGGCTATAGACATGCCACCTAATTGTACTCTCATTGCAGCCAGCAGCCTTAGCCATCTGGGAGGGGGTGAGTTCATTACTCATTATCATACCATGGATAAACCCCACGGTTGATGGGGCTGGATTGGGTGCCATCCTGCATTGTTGACCGAGTATGATCAACAAGACCTTCCAGGAGATCTTCGAGTGAACTGAGCGAGGATATCAAGGTGGGGTTATGGAGGTATCTGTTGTATGATTGATACACGTAATGTGAAGCTGTCTTTATGGTGCCTTTCTTGACCATCCGCCTCTTTTTGGGTGGGCCCGTTAATAACTTACTTCCACCTAACCTCAACGGAGAAAGCAGTCTCATGCTGCCACGTTTGGGAAGACACGTCACAACCATTCATGCATGCAGTTGGAGAGAAAGACACTGTGCGCGTATGATATGTCGCCTAATAGCTGCTACCAATCAGTGATCTCTTCTTATCTCTCCTGGGTATGCAAAGATGCCAAGTCAGGCAGCCACTGGTATTCCAGAGTCACCCTTCTAATTTACCTCAACATCGTCAAAGAGCAGGACGAAAATGGTAAGCTTTATTTAAGATAGCCAAGTAGGCCCTACTAAGCCAACACGCGCTCTAAGCTCCACAAGCTATTTATACTTAGGAGGAAATGGAGGATGCCTTTTTCTCCCGTTTTCCAGGCTTCCAGCCTAACCCGTCTCTTTCCACGGCCGAAGAATTTTCTCGTCTAACACATTATATGAATTGGAGTACTGGTTCTAAGAGATACAGAAAAGAACTGGCCAAATTCGCAAGCACAGAGTTTGCGCATTATTATGAGATCGGCAATAAGCTCCAAAACTATCAAGCTCTCTGTCAGGAACTGCAACTCGAGGGGCCTTTTGCTAGCGTCACACAGTGCCGAAAGGTATGTTTTCCCTTGTTTTTAGTTATCAGTGGCTTATATTGACGGACTAAATTATAAAGGCTCTTGCTAAAGTGCATATCAATATCTTTGACCTGATTGACTGTCGTCGCACAGGAGCGACCGTTCAAAGATTTCCTAACCAAGCCGCGCTCAAGAAGTACACCAGAGAGACCCAAAAGATATTCCCTAAGCAAGCGGCCAAAGCGGACGGCTTTCTTAAAGAATTACTACGCAAAATCTTCTGATTAGGCACGACTGGCGGTACTAGTCCTTTTGACGCAATGATAGGAATTTTGCTTCGAGCATACAAGCTTGGGGCATAGTCTATAGAAAGAATTTTGGAATGTCCTATGATCTATAAGAGATATTAGACAGGGACGTTCTTTGGCTTCGGGGAATGAATTAGCTTGAAGTCCACATATTTTCGTGTCTCTACTTCTTAAATCAGCCCTTAGGTGCAAGTGCTATGCAACACCTAGTTTATACTAGAAAGACAGGCCCAGATAATTCAGGAATCTTTTCAGACGTTCGAGAGCAATTCTACGATCAGACCACCAAAGACCGTATTCACGATCCAACTCAAGGGCTATCTCGACGAGCTTCGCGCACTACCCAGCAGCGGCTACATCGGCTCGGCGGATTCGGGCCCGGTGACGGATACCATCCTGGAGCGTTATCACACTCAAGGTGGGTGCCGTATACACACTATGCCCTAGCTTGTGCACAGATACTAAATTCTAACCAAGGCCCATTCGATTCCGAAGAAGCATTCAATACTGCAATCATCAGTGCCTTTATAGCAATGGAACCCAGACGCCACATCAAGAACTTCTTGACCGGCATGCTATCTCAAAATACCCATCGGATTGTATTTACGCACGGAGACTTCCGCCTCGCAAACATCATGGTCCACGACGGACATGTCACGGGGATTGTGGACTGGGAGTATAGTGGTTGGTATCCCCGAATACTGGGAATTCTCCCGGGCACTCTATGTGTGGCGTTGGCAGCATGATTGGACCGATTATTTGATGCGGATTCTTCGCCCGTATTATTCGGAGTACATGTTTCATTCTTTCCTCATGGCAACTTTGTGGTGATGCTCGGTTGCCGTTCGTCCATTATTACTTAGGATATCTGCGCAGCATGCCATAGATACCCTACCGCGAACCCAGGTCGAAGGTATTACGGGCGATGCGTTCGTCTTTGTCTTTATGCGATAGAGCTGCGTCTCCACATAGTACTCAAATTGCCACTACAAGTCTATATCGCAGCACGAGACATGCTCAACCAAACCAGCACAACAACAGCGACCGGACATCCCAGCAGCAGCCAAGATAGGAGACCCCGAGTCCGATCAAATGTATTCAAGACCGTTAGGGCTGTAAACCATCCGATACAGCAGACCCATATAGGTCACTTCCCTGATAACCTCAACAAAAGCCCATACCCACACCCACTAGCCAACCAATAGAGTCGATATTGTCTTCTGCACTGCGTAAACATGAAGATTACGATTCTCATGTAGAGAGTAGCACCATCCAGACGACTGATACCTCGAGATACGATTCATTCATCTGATATGAATTGCCACGCCCATTTTCACACCTTGTATCGATGATAAGATCATTCATCACAGCTCATCCTTATCCTTATCCTGATCCAGCAAACCACATCACCCTACAGTGCCATCCCCCAGGTAAGCAAAAAAACCCTCTACACCCTGAAAGTCCAATAAGAAGACAATCCCCCAAACCGTCCATCTACTGCAATAACCAGAGCCGTACTAAAACGCATAACCTTTACATGCGTTTCCAATTTTCCCTTCAAGAGGAACATGAAGTACGGAGTACGAAAAACCCATATAGGTCAAAAAGAACCAACAAATTGATAAAGATATTAAAGTCATTCCATTGTCGCGAGTCATGATCAACATTTCTCGGGGGTGGTTGAGTGATAAATGTCGTAAAGGGGGTATCTCTGTAGCGTTGTTCCCATCCCACCCAAATGCCGATCCCTGATCCAAACCCAATTCCAAATCCAAAGCCAAAGACGCCAATCCTGAACCCAAAACCATGTCCATCGCTGATCCAAACCCAGAAAGAAAAGGAAACAGAAAAAGAGGAGAAAAGAAAGAAAGTAAGAAAGAGAAAAAACACGCCAAACACAAAACACACGCCACGCAAAACACAACACACAAAACCACAGACCACGAACACGACACACACAACACACACATCACACACACACACACACACAACACACACACCACACACAATACACGTACACCACATACATCACACAGAATGGGATCGTGTTCATGGAAGGAAATTTATCTAGTCTATCCTGCGGGCATTTCTAGTGCGCCACGCAGCCTACACGGGATCTGTAACGACACTGCATAACTTTTGAAGAAAAACACCAGCCAATGCTGAAACACGCAACGTAAATCACACAAGCTGCGTCGAGGTTCACAGAGAGTATCCGCTTCCCTCAGTTCGTATAGATCGTCAAAACCCCCGATGGACCTAAGGCGCCAGGATCAACGCAAGCAGAGCCATACGGCAGTAGAGACCATATCTCATCTGTAATCCAACATCAGCACCAAATTCAGTCAAGGGGATAGGGGGGAAACTAACCTGGCGGAAGTAGGCGGCCCGCTGGTCGAAATCAACCTCCTCCGAGATCTCCGCGTTGCGAGGCAGAGGGTGCATCACGACCATGTGGCTCTTGGCGTGCTTCAGAAGAGCGTTGTCAATGACGAAGCTGTTCTTCAGGCGCTCGTACTGAGCCAGGTCGGAGAACCGCTCCTTCTGCACCCGAGTCGAGTACAGAACGTCGGAGCGGGCAACGATCTCGGGCGTCAACTCCTCCGATTCCACCACCAGCTGTCCGGATGCAATGATTTGTTGACGAACCTCCTCCGGCAGGGAGAGATCCTTGGGCGCAACCAGCTGCACCTGCACGTCGTAGAACTGGAGCAGCTTGATCAGCGAGTGAACAGTCCGGCCGTACCGCAGGTCACCAGTGAAGGTGATTGTCAGGCCACCAACGGTTCCAAGCTCCTCACGGATGGTGAAGAGGTCGAGGAAGGCCTGAGTGGGGTGCTCAACGCTACCGTTGCCGCCATTGAGAACCGGGACGGGCGAGAACTTAGCGGCGACTTCGGCGCTGCTAGGATCGGGGTGACGCAGAACAACGGCATCTCCGTAGCAGCCAAGAGTGCGGATGGTGTCCTGCAGGGTCTCGCCCTTCTTAGTCGAGGAGTGCTCGGTGGAGATGGCAATGGTCCGGCCGCCCAGACGCTGCATAGCAGCATCGAAAGAAGCGGACGTCCGAGTGGAGGGCTCGTAGAAGAGAGTGCACAGTACACGGCCCTTCAGGATGTCAAGCACGCCCTGGCGTTGGACACCCAGACGCATCTCCTGGGCCACCGTGAAGAGCAAGTGCAGGTCAGCCCGAGTGAACTGGTTGACGGAGAGCACGTGCTTCTGACGGAAGGGAGAGCGAGAGAGCATCTCGAGCAGAGAAGAAGAGACCTGAGGAACGGGAGCATACAGCGGAGGTCCAAGCTCACCCACAGCAGGAGCAGGAGTCTGCTCAGCAAGCTTACGGCCAGGCCGCAGAGGGGTGGCAGAGAAGGACAGTCTGCGGTCAAGAGAGCTCTCAGGACGGGCACGAACCATGGGAGACATGGCCTTCACGGAAGGAGAGGCGGGCACAATGCGGTGTCCGGACATGTCGCTTCCCTTGGAAGCATCCGAGATGATTTCACCATCGAGGCAGGAGGTCTTGCCCTGGAAGGTAACTCGCTGCACAGCACCCCGAACGCTCTTACCGTTGAGCGGAGACCAAGCATGGGGGCTCTGGTACAGGTAGGGGCGGTCGATCTCGATCTCGACGGAGCTGTCAGCCTGGTCGTGCAACTCGAAGATCTTCTTGGGGTTCTCGTAGAGACGGGCGATGATGTCCTCAACGGTCAGACGACCCTCCGAGACGGCAGTGAACAACAGCGGCAGGGATTCGGCGATACCGACGACGGGGGAGGCCTTATCACCAGCCAGCTGGTAGGGAAGGCTACCGATGGAGAAGACATCGATGGTGCTCAGGTGCTCCCACAGGGCCTGCTGGTCCTCGACCGAAGGCAGAGCGCTGCACTCGGGATAGTCATCCCTGGAAAGGAAGAGAGAGAAGATGGAAACGTCGCAGGTCACCTTGAGACCCTTCTCCTTGCTGAGAGCGATGAGGCCGATGTCCTCCTTGGACGACACGCTCATGACGTGGATGTTGCGGCTGTGCAGGCTGGCCAAGAGCAACACGGAGGCCAGGTCAGTCGACTTGGCGTCGGTGATGATAGGCTTGCTGGAAGGCCAGGCAGCAAAGTGGCTGGTGACCGCAGCAACCTTGCTGATGTTGCCAGAGAGATGGTTGAAGGGGATGAAGAGCGAACCCACATCTCCGGTCACCTGGCCGATTTGATCCGCGTTGGTGGCGGTGGCCACAACAGAGAAGTTGAAGTCACAGAAGGAGGCCTTCTGGGCATTCTGCTGGGCAACCTTCAGGGCGCGAGCATCGGTGACCGAGGCGTCCACACCCACGGGCATCACACGAACCATGCTGAAACCAGCGGCAATGGAGGCCTTGGTCATGAGCTCGAAATCATTGGATCCAGGAGTCATCAGGTTGGGCACGAAAGCCGCGATGTTGATCAGGCCCGGAAGGATGATGGTGCGGTGGCTGGTCTGGTAGTCGATGGTCTGCACGTTGAGAGCAAAGTGGCGAGCAATGGCCTCGATCAGGATCTTGGCGTTCTTGACATTGGTCACCAGAGGAGTCTGGTAGTCGACGGCCATACGACGAGTGCGGTAACCCTTACTCATGTAGTTGGCAGGACGTCTGAACCGGTTGTTGGACGGCAAGTTGATGTACAGGTCAATCAGGTTGTTGGCCAAGTGCTGAGTGAGCGAGTACTCGGACTTGATGTCCTCCTCCTCGCCGGGAAGGATCTCAAGGTACTTGACGGGCACGCCGTTCTCCTTCAGGAAGTCGGCGGTACCAGCCGTGGCGAAGAGGTTGAATCCGATCTGGTGGAGCTTGCGGATCGAGGGCAGCATCTCCATCTTCTCCTTGAAGGAACCAATAGAGAACAGCACGTTGCGCTTGGGAAGGCGGAACCCGGTGGAGATCAGGGCCTTGAGGTAGGCTTCGTACTTGTCACGGCCAAAGGACGCGACTTCTCCGGTGGAGGCCATCTCCACACCCAGGACAGGATCGGCGCCAGAGAGACGGGAGAAGGAGAACTGGGGCACCTTCACACCAACGTAGTCCTTGGGGATAGAGACAGGAGGATATTCAGCGAAGGGAGCACCGATCATCGCCTTGGTAGCCATCTCGATAAGATCAACGCCCATCACCTTGGAGACGAAGGGGAAAGAGCGAGAAGCTCTGACGTTACACTCGATAACCTTGATGTCGTTATCCTTGGCAATGAACTGGATGTTATAAGGACCGGTAACATTCAAAGCGTTACCAATCTTCCTGGTCGCCTCCTCGATCCGGCGCACAGTCTCGGGATCCAAGTCCTGTGGGGGCAGGATCAACGTAGCGTCACCAGAGTGAACACCAGCGTTCTCAACGTGTTCAGAGATGAAGTGTCCGACCATGACACCGTTGCGGGCCACGGCATCCATCTCAATCTCCTTGGCGTTCTCGATGTACTTGGTGATAACTACCGGGTGCTCCCGAGAAACCTCAGCAGCCTGGTTGAGGTAGCTGGCCAAGTCATGCTCGGAGTAGACAGTGTTCATGGCAGCTCCCGAAAGCACGTAGGAGGGTCTGACAAGCACAGGATAGCCGACCTTGTCACAGAATCCGGTGGCCTCTTCGATGCTAGTGAGTTCCTTCCAAGCGGGTTGGTCAACACCGATACGGTCAAGCATGCGCGAGAACTTGTAACGGTTCTCAGCGCCATCAATCATCTCGGGAGAGGTACCGAGAATGCGGACATTCAAGCGGTGCAGGGGCAGAGCAATGTTGTTGGGAGTCTGACCACCCATGGAAATGATCACGCCGCTGGACGATTCCAACTGGTAGATGTCGAGAACAGTTTCCAGGTTGATGTTCTCAAAGTACAACCGATCGGCTTCGTCATAGTCGGTACTGACGGTTTCCGGGTTGTAGTTGACCATGACAGTCTTGTGGCCTTGTTCACGGAGAGTGCGAATAGCCCGCACGGAACACCAATCAAACTCGACGGAAGAACCGATACGATAGACACCCGAACCAAGGACCATGATACCATTGTCGTTGAAGTTGACATCGTGCTCGGAGGCATTGTAGGTAAGGTACAGGTAGTTGGTGACCGAGGGGAACTCAGCAGCAACCGTGTCAATCTGCTTCACGATAGGAACGATGCCAGACTCAACACGCAGACGTCTGATGGCAAGCTCGTTAGAGCTGAGGAACTTGGCAAGCTGACGATCCGAGAAACCGAGCTGCTTGGCCTGACGGATGAGTGGCCGAGGCACAGTGGTCGCGTTGTAAGTAGTCATGAGCTTGCTGAGATCGCTGAGTCCCTTCAGTCGGTGGAGGAACCACTTGTCGATCTGAGTAAGCTTCCAGATATCGTCAACACTGTAGCCAGCGGCCATAGCATTGGCAATAGCAAAGAGACGCTGGTCAGAAGGAGTCTGCAACTCGCCCTTGATAGACATGAGGGCATTAGTCTCGTTGAAGCCGAGGTTGTGGAAGTCAACCGATCGAATAGCCTTCTGAATAGCTTCTTCAAACGTGCGTCCAATGCTCATGACTTCACCAACACTCTTCATGGAAGAGCCCAGTTGGGTAGACACGCGGGTGAACTTCTTGAGATCCCAGCGGGGGATCTTCACAACGCAGTAATCAAGGGAAGGCTCGAAGCATGCGCAGGTGACCTTGGTGACGGAGTTCTTGATCTCGTTCAACGGGATACCCAGACCAAGCTTGGCCGCAATGAAGGCAAGAGGATAACCAGTGGCCTTCGAAGCAAGGGCAGAAGATCTGGAAAGACGGGCATTGACTTCGATGATACAGTATTCCTTGGAGAAAGGGTTCAGCGCGTACTGAATGTTACATTCACCGACCACACCGAGGTGGCGAATGACATTGACAGCAGTTGTGCGCAGCATGTTGTAGTCCTCATCAGAAAGAGTCTGAGAAGGAGCCACAACGATCGAGTCACCGGTGTGGATACCAAGGGGATCGAAGTTCTCCATGTTACAGACGGTGATACAGTTGTCTCTGGCATCACGAACGACTTCGTACTCGATTTCCTTCCAACCTTTCATACTCCTCTCAATCAAGACCTGAGGACTGGCTGCGAAGGCCTTGGTGCAAAGTTCCTTCAGTTGATCCATGTTGTCTGCGAATCCACTGCCAAGACCTCCAAGGGCATAAGCGGCACGGACGATGACGGGGAATCCAATGTCCTCAACAACGCGGAGCGCCTCTTCCATGGTGGTTGCGGAGGCGGACTGAGCGCACTTCTCATTGATAGATTCCATGCTCCGGGCGAACAGCTCACGGTCTTCAGTCGTGATGATAGTGTCAATCGGCGTACCGAGAACCTTGACACCAAGGGACTCAAACTCATCCTTGAGTTGGATACCGACCTGAAGGGCGGTCTGACCACCGAATGTGACGTAGATGGCATCAGGGCGCTCGTGCTTGATGACCTTGCGCACAAAGTCTGCATTCACGGGAAGGAAGTAGACCTTATCGGCCAAACCCTTGGAGGTCTGGATGGTGGCAATGTTGGGGTTGATCAAGACGGTGTAGATGCCTTCTTCCTTCAAGGCCTTGATGGCCTGACTTCCTGAGTAGTCGAATTCACCAGCCTGTCCAATGCTGAGACCACCGCTACCCAAGATCAGGACCTTCTTCACGGACACACGAGGAGCAAGCTTGCTGTTCTCTTCCTTCGTGCCACCAGGGAAGGAGACGGGCTTCTGAAGAGCTTCCGGAGAAGCAAGGGTATCTTTGATGGTGTTGATGAACACGTCGAACAGGAATTCAGTGTCCCTAGGACCGGGAGTGCTCTCGGGGTGGAACTGGACACTGAAGAAGGGGCGGCTAACGTGCCGAATACCCTCGTTGCTACCATCGTTGGCGTTAACGAAGAGTTCCTCCCAGCCCTCGGGGAGACTGCTGGAATCCACAGCGTAACCGTGGTTTTGGGAGGTGATGTGACACTTTCCAGTGACCATGCTGGTGCAGGGAATGTTGTGACCACGGTTACCGAACTTCATCTTCATCGTCTGGGCACCGACGGAACGTGCGATCAGTTGGTGACCCAAGCAAATACCGAACACGGGGGTTCTTCCCTCCTTGAGAGTCTTGGACAGGTTGTTGACGGTGGTCGAAAGCGTAGCCGGGTCACCGGGACCGTTCGAGACGAACAGACCATCATAGTCTTTTCCAGCAAGAGTAGGGAAGTCATAATCCCAGGGAACCACCAGGACTTCGACACCGCGGGCGAGCAGACAGCGCAGCTGGTTGAACTTCAAGCCCACATCCAAGCAGAGGACACGAACTGGACGGCCCGAGGGGTGTTTAAGGGCAATGTCCTCGGGGGGAGAGAAGAGCTTGGGTTCCCGAATGGAAACTATTCGCGAAATTGGTTAGAATGATTCTCTCCCTAGAAAAGGGTATAAAAGACGCTTACCTTCAGCAACCAGGTTCTTCTTGTTGGGGTCAACCCATTCAATTTGTTCGAAGAATGGCCTCCAGCTATCCTTCTCCGTCGGGATCACGGTGGTGTCATTGACGGTCTCTGACTTCTGAAGCAGCACACGACCCAGCATGCTACCCTTCTCACGGATGCGCTTGGTAAGAGCACGGGTGTCCACGCCATGCACGGCAGGGACACCTTGTTCCTTCAGCCACTGGCCAAGGGATGATTCAGCCAGGAAGTGAGAATACTCTTCCCCAGCATAGGTTGCAACGACCAAGCCCGCGATGTGAATCTCGGTGGACTCGAAGTGCTTGGGCAGAGTCTTCAACAACTCATCCATGGCCTCCCGGGAGGGGACACCATAGTTGCCCACCAGAGGGAACGTAATGACGAGGATTTGGCCCCGGTAGGAAGGATCCGTGACCGACTCTGGGTATCCCACCATGCCGGTCTGGAAGACCAATTCACCGGCCACGCTCTTCTCGGCACCAAAGCTGTAGCCTTGGTAGACGGTGCCATCCTCGAGCTCGAGGGAGACCATTCTCCCATTGCTGCCCCTATACGGAGACGAGGCAGGAGCGATCACGGCGCCATTGTGAGTTTCCATTGGGGGGAGCGGCTGCAGCTCCTTGTTGATCTGGTTGTAGGCCACTGCGCCTCCAGATAGAGGGCTGGAGGGGAGGGCAACCTCCTCGTGACCAGCGGACTGCGGCATTGTGGTGGTGACTGTGTGGGTGGGGGGGTGAGGGGGAAAGGTCCTCTCGGGGACTGTATGACAGGTGGTATTCACTCTACCGTAGCATCAGCAGCCTCCAAGACCCTTTTGAGAGAGATGCAAGAGGGAGGGAGGGATGTGTTTCTGCTGCTTCTGCACGGGAGGAGGAATATAGGAAGAAAAGAAAGGAGCGAGCAGAATTCTCAGAATAAAATTTTGTGTACGGCGGGCTGATGGAGCTCTCTCATTGGACTGTCCGTTTCACCGATCCGGGGATCCTGTGCCATTCTGCTACTTGTGACCGCCCCAGGAAAAAAATTTTCGACCTTTTTTGGGCTTGGGGTGAGGGGCATTTGGAGGTTCAGCCTTCGTTTGCCTTCTTTCCATTGCTAATTATGGAGTCTAAGGAATATTATCCGGAGTCCGGAACCAGTTCCATCCCCTTCCCCGAAATCCCCAGAGAACAGACCCAGCAGTCACCATGATGGGGGAATGTGGCACTTCCAGAGGCAGGGTATGAGGGGCGCAATTCATACCACGCCGTGATCCTCACTTTTCTTGTCGTTGTCCCTCACATCTGAGATGAATAAGGGGGCAAACCCAACTGTTTAAAGCAGATGAGGTCATTGGAAGCTGGAGCTTGGCTTTCTAGTAGTTCGTATTTCAGTTCGGTGGAGGGGTTGCAGAGCAGTTCTGCCGCGCACACAGACCTACCTTGGTGCCACCAGCCCCAATTTGCCGACGTCCCCCGTCTCCGTCACAGGCCATTGGTCCCGTGGAGGGGTTCGCCACACGGATCGCCCACGCTTGCAGGTGTGCCACCGCAGGCGGTGAGCCTTAGCCGGTTTCTCTGCCTTGGATGGTGTCTGGATCCGGTCCGGTGCATGGGCAAGCTCACTCCAATAAGCGTCCCGAATTGCGGTTGAGCTCACCCGTTATCGGCATTGGTACGGCCTACCATCGTACTTTTGATGAGCCGATGACACAGGGGGGTCCCAGGGTTACCTATCGACAGGAGTCTTGTGTGAGCGTTCACTCTGTAGATCATCTACCTTTCGAGCTTCCGATGTGGGAGCTTGGACGCCTCCGCTGTTCTCAACATTCTCCGAAACCGGTTGAATTGTGTACCAGTAACACCCGCAGCACGTCCAGGTTATACATAGTATCGCTATTCAATTAACTGGTCAGTGATCGATATCAAATATTCCAGGACGTCGTCTTATCAAGTAAGATAGATACTACGCATTATCTGTAAGACAGGAAAAGAATACCCAAATAGGCGAAGATTGTACGGGTGATTTGGCTTTATCGCTCCCGCCTGGCTTCACCCTTTATTCTGTGTCAACCACGGTTCCAGCCTGATTGGGGATGAGAACAAGTCGTTTGTCCGGTGTTCACTATGGATATCAGCTCCATGTTGTTTTTCCAATTGGTAGTCAGGGCGAGGCATGCAAGTCGGAATGGAATCTGCAAGGCCGTTGCACTTTGCAGGCCTGCTGCTACGGTCGCAATTGGTTTCCGAGGGGCCTGACAGCTGCCTTCCCTGAGCTACACTCGACAGTCCTGGGTGCAGAAAACAAGAGTTACACGGTAGATTTAGATGCTTGATTGATTGCCATTCTGTAAGGGATTGTGGAGCCCACACATGGAATCGTTAACGACATGATTTAGGGACGTAACTAGCCGAGACGAATAGCATATCTACTAAATGGACAGCTCTGACTTTTATATAAAATATCATTAGCGTTGCGGTCGGCTTCGATTTACCTATGTACTCCATATAGATTACTACAATGGCATCTCAGTTAAACGTGTGTTCGTTAGTCCTCCTCCATGTTCTTCCCTGGAGTCGCTGCTGGATACCCTCTGGCCAGAGTATATATCCGCACATGGTAGTTGGCATATATGAGGATTTACTTGTCGCATTAGTGTAGAAACGCATCAGTTAGTACGAACTTAGTAGTAAGAAGACAGAGAACACGGCTTACTAGTTAACAGTCACCCCTTTAGTAATACTGTTAGTGTGGTCGAATGAATAGACCGGTCCTCCGTATAATGTCATTCTAAGAGGGACATGAGGTCATCGGCTTGCTTTCAAACAAATACACAAGAACCCGTCTGCCCACATCTATCTACCGGAGTAATATGTTGCTCCTAGATCTACTGATATCCATGCCACTGATTTTCATCCCATGGAGGTAGATATGCTATTTGCTAGGATGCTCCCGTCAGGCCTAGCGGGAAGGGTGATCTCTTCCCCTTTCCTCCTACTACATCTAGGACTGTATTGCTAACAGTGGCCCAGGTAGTGTGGTATTATGTTTCTGCTTTCGGATCGCATGTTCCTGTCTTATAGTGTATATGCAACATAGAGCGACATCAAATACGAGAGGTTCTCCTTCATCGGAAGGACGCCGTTCCACTTCTTCAGACGATCCCTCGCAGCTTCCAAGAGCTCCTGACCTGATCGTCGAAATACCTCAGAGGGAGGTCATTCATTCTCTCAGGATGGACAGCAGCAATTGAAGGGGCCATCCAAGAGCCCTGGGGTCTACGAACAACTCCGCACTCTGTGGATTTGTTGAGTACATTACGCCTAGATGCTAAAGTGCTCGGCCTTACCTGACACATTAGCGTCACATACCTACAGGGGTGTCAGAATCATCTCAATCTCCTAGCAATGTCCCGCCTGAATATTTCCCAAGCTCAACTTAAATAGCTCAAGGTCTCGAGGTTGCTGTTTTGACCGTCAAACCTGCGGAGGCACACCCTGCGAAAGAGAATACGAATGTCACGATACCGACGCCGCAGCTGTCACACTCACAGACGATGATCATTCTTATAGAGGTCACAGACTCCCCCCAACGTACCCATTTGTTTTCCCTCCTTTTCTTCCTTACCTATTTCAGTTACATCATGCATCATTGCATCATAGCTGTATCCAAAGGCCCGAATGAGCTGGTGGTATGATTCGCCGTGCGGGATTCCTTGCATGTACTCGGAAATGAATTCGGCGAGGTCTCCGGTTCGGGCCCTTTTCTTTCACGGCCCTCTCACTTCTCCCCCCCTCTTGGCTTCGGCCTGCATGGCATAAATGCATGTGATTTGTTTTGATCTCCAGAGGAATTCTTTTGTGTTACCATAGTACGTAGGAAGTTGCGCGTAGTATTTGCGTAGTGGTTGGTCCTCCCCATTCCAAGTCGCTGAGATCAAGAAGGTGGCGAGCAATCCGATCAAGATTACGCCGTACTTTAGCACTTGCCTGAGCTCCCCGGTCGGACGGGGGTCTGGCCACTTACCCAAGGCCAATCGACGTCGCGAAGGCTGGCAGGGTGACTGGACTTATCTGGCGCTAATCGCCGCCCCGACTCGGGAAGCATCGTGAGATGGCCTGTTTCCCTGCGATCGTCGCCTCCACTCCTGCAATGACTGCAGGCGCATGTGGGCTGCGTTAATTTTGGGAGCAAATCGTTTCAACGGTTCGGCAGCGCTCCCTGCTTATCTCGCTCATGAAAATATCTCTTTGGATCACGCGAACCTTGCCAGGCTTCCAGAAATCTTAACTCCCCTTTTAAGTAAACTTTCCTCGCCTAACTCCGAGCGGCGCATTGTTCTTTCCTGCTTCTATCTTGGCACGCCCCCCCGAAATGCTCTGACGGCAATCTTCTCCCCTCCTCGTCGGTTGACTCTGAGACTTCTGGGGACGATCTCAAACATGCTCGCCTCCCTTCTGCGTCCCAAGAAACGGCGAGTCTATGCAGACCGATCGCCATTCTCATCACCGTACACCACTCGGGATTCGCCATGGCCTTTTTTCCAGGACCATCCGTCCCAAGGGCATCCTGGGCCGGGCTACGGAGAGATTCACGAGGAGGGGCCTGACGCAATGCCTGGACAGGATGAAAGTAATGAGGACGACGATGGCCCGATGGAGTCCACACCTTTGCTTCCGATTTTCTCTGCCTCGCATCTAGGTACGGACACTATACTTGGTACCGAGTGAAAAGCCCCAAATGTATACTTACACACTGACTACTTAGATACTTTGCCGGTTTATGATATCACGCATGCCATACGTCCTCTAATCGTTTCTCGCTGCGAAACCACCCTGACTTGGGACCAATTGAGGTCTCCGCAGATCTCTCAATTCCTAGTCAAGCCTATTCAGCAGAAGATACGAGCCTTGCACTTCTCCCGGGCTACATTGTACGCGCTGATCACGAATTGCCTCCAATTCACGAAGGAGGTTCATCTGAATCCAGGGAATAGCGGCGTGAGCCAGACCAGGGCCATGGTGAGCGAGCTTCTTGCCATCAAGTTGCTGAGAGAATATACGACGCGAGAATTGATTGACGCGCTATCCTATGAATTCTATCCGCTCAACGGCCAAACGCCAACCGTGACTGCAAGCTCCGAGCGGGCCCCTGGCTGGTATTCGGCCCAGGGAAGCAAGCGGCCGGCTATCGCTCGTATCTCCTGCCTGGAGGTGGCCATCCGCGCCCAGGCGAAGAGATTCTTGTCGCATCCCCTTGTGGTACAACAACTTGAAGCGATATGGGCTGGCACGATCGTCTTTCATTCTGCGGCTGACAATCTCCATCGCTCGCCGGCCCAAACCCAGAGTAACGGGAGACCGCAATACGGTACGACTCTCAACCCATCTCCCGCTGGCGTGTCACATCAGTCGCAGTCCAATGTATCTGGAAATCGACGCTCGGTCACCATTTATGATCCAAGAGATGCCTCTCTGTTCAAACTTTCCCGGCTACGGGTGCCTCGATACAGACAGTTCTTGTCAACCTTGTCATTCGCAGTTCTGCTGGGGCTGTTCCTCGCCGTCTTGAATCAGCGTAGTCTCGAGATCACTCCGTTGGAAATCATTTTCTGGCTTTGGAGCGCTGGCTTTATGCTTGATGAGATTGTCGGTTTCAACGAACAAGGATTCAGTCTGTATCTCATGAGCTTCTGGAACCTGTTTGATCTCGGTATCTTGTTCCTCCTTTTCTGTTATTATTGCATGAGGCTTTATGGCGCTATTTTGCCCTACACCCGCAATCAGGTGGTGGCAGACCAAGCATACGACATCTTGGCCGCAAATGCAGTCCTTCTCTTTCCGCGACTTTTCTCGGTCCTTGACCACTACAAATATTTCTCCCAGTTGCTTATTGCTTTCAGAATCATGGCTTCCGATCTGATCGCGGTATTTCTATTGATCATCATTGCCTGCAGCGGTTTTTTCGTCGCGTTCACGCAGGCCTTTGGCAGCGATGAAGACCATTCGCCTGGTGCCGTTGCTTATGCCTTGTTCCAGATGCTGATGGGATTCACCCCAACAGCATGGGGTCTCTGGGATGACTACAACACACTGGGCAGGGTGATTCTGACAGTGTTTTTGTTTATCTGTCACTTTGTTGTCGTCACAATCCTGATCACGGTCTTAACCAACTCCTTCATGAAAATCGTGCAAAATGCCAACCAGGAACACCAGTTCCTCTTCGCCGTCAACACAATCTCCATGGTCAAATCAGACGCCCTCTTCTCTTATGTCGCGCCAACTAATATCTTTGCTTGGCTGATCACTCCACTTCGTTATTTCATGTCCTTTCGAAAGTTCGTTCGGATCAACCGGACGATCATCAAGATCACCCACTTGCCAATCTTGTTTACGATCTGTTTCTATGAGAAGGCAGTCCTGAGCCCTCAGGTGATCGATTCTACCGATTTGGTGGATTCAGCATCTCCATCTCAATCAGCGGGTCGCCATCAGGCCCGTACTGGCCGATTTAGGGCTTTCAGCTCCCAAGCTCATCGCTTCGTTCGAGAACCATCGGTGGCAACATACCAAAAGGATCGTGCTTTGGACGAGGTGTTCCGACGGCCATTCCACGATGCAACGTCTCGAGGGCCCGGCGGAAACCTCAATCCAAGAGAAAACCATAGTGCTGTCAACAAATGGATGCAGACCATGGGATTGGGCCCTGTGAACCCTCCTGATGAGCAGGACTCGGAAGAAGTTGAGCGTCTGGAAAGATCACCAAGAGGTCGATTGGGCTTCAACCGGAGGCTTACCAGGAGCTTACGCGATCTAACAGAATCAAATCGCTCCGCTAACTCCGATATTGATCATACTCATCAAGTGGCATCCTCACCCGCGACGCCACGTAATGGCAGAGCCTTCCTAACCCCAATGAGGACAAGGCAGCTTTCGCGACACACGGGCATGGAAGGCGACGATGAGCTAACGAGTGATGATAATGGCGGATGGGCTGAAGAACAGCCGTTGGTTCCAATGCATCCGGAAGACGATACTCTCAGGAAAACCAAACAAAGCCCAATCAATACTCCGCCCAAATTTTTCAGCTCTCGACCGTCAACGGCTCGACTCAAGTCTCGCAAGACCAGCCCCGCTCGGCGGATCAAGTACCACACGCGGAACTACTCAGGCGCTACTATGCTGTACAACCCAATTTCGTCGGATAGCAATCATGAGGAAGCTCCAGCTTCACCGAGACCTATCCGGCCGAGAGCTGAGACGCCTGATCGTGCAGGTGGCGTTAGAGTCTCCACATCTGCTGACCAGTGGACGCTGAGGAGACATAGTACAGAGGGTGGCCGACTTCGAAACGTGACTATGACCCGGTCTGATCCAATGTCTGTACCCGGTCAGGGTGGGTTTTCCGTGCCCGATTCACACTTCCAGAGGCGTCACCAAGCGTCCATTCTGGATGGCCTAGGCTCTGATTTGGGAGATAATAAAGCGATTACGCATGGCTTTCTGGGCGGCGTTCCGTCGAGCCTAACGACTCAGATTGCCTACGCCACAGGCAATATCCGCCGTCCTGAAAGCCCGGGCAGCAGCCAGGATATGCTCAGCAAGCTTGTGCTAGCTCGTATGAACAATATCGAGGAAGGCTTCCGTGAGGTGATCAAAGAAGTCAAGGACCTCCGGCGCGGAGGGACCAGCCGGAGCGAAAGTCGAATTGATGAGCAATGGAGCGCCCAACGCGAGAAGAAAAAGCGACGTGCAGAGAAAAAGGAGCCGAAGAAGGATGCTCAAGGGTCTCGGAAGAGCAAGACGAGCAGCGAAGGGCAATGGTCGGATGTACCCCCGACCCAGCCTAGGGAGAAGACCACGTAGGTGGTTGATGCTGATGGATGGAAAATCTTGCTTCATTTGCTGTATCTGTATAGAATATGTGGGGTGGCTGTCTCATAGCTTTCTGCTGTTTATGATACCCTTATAGTCCCTCGTGGTCACGGGGATGTCTGTCTGAAGCCCGGTTTAGCTACTTCGCTATGTCGTTATTCGCGTCCATTGTTTATTGGCCTACGATGTATATTGCGTGTAGTCGAATGCCCGGGGGAGCTCTCCCTCGTGGAGGGCCACTGTGCGTAATTGTTTTTCTGGGGAAGAAATCCCCGCGATATACTTCCGTCGGCAGGTATGGTTACGTACTCGGTATACAAGGGTTTGCTGGGTTTGCTCGTTTTGCAGCCAGCCGCTAACTCGGTTGTCGCCGAGTGACTCTAGATTGCTCCTTGCTAACTACTTCCTAACTTCTGACAACTAACGTGCCATGACTCACTTCATCCTTTCCACGCCACTCAGGCCCAACTGAAGTGTGTGGGGCTTCCCTGGTCCGTCTCGGGGGCTCAGCCTGGCCTTCCAGCAGGCACCGGTGAAACGGTAAGGCTGACGGAGGCTGTGAAGGGCCCTCATCGTCATTATTATTGTCAACCCAACCCAAACTAACCGCTGGGACTGCAAGACACAGGTGAATTCCTTGTGATAATTACCTGTCGCCCCTCATTCTCTGAAACCCTGAAACCTCCTTGTCATCATCTTGTTGTCTCTTTTACCCAGCACCATAAGGTGTGTCATCGTGCTATCTCTTCAAGGTAGGGAGGCATGAGGGCGTGACATTAATCTCATCTAGGTGCCATTCATCTACAAGATGGAGAATCCCGCCCAAAAAGCCGATCCCAACATGACCGCCAGGCCCTCTATCCCAGCCAAGATGGGTGCTTCTGGCATCGACATACTGGTTATGGACGGCGCCGACACGCTAGTGTTTATCGATCCTCCATCGTATAAACCAACCTGGTCAATGCAACCACACTCTGCCACGTCTATTCCCCATCGTATCCAGAGCAAGAGCCTTTTGAGCACAGAGTCCCCCTACTTTACGAAGCTATTCGAGCCGAAAAAGCAAGCTCGCATTATCAAGCGCCGCGACCTGGAGGGAAAGCTGCCTGACGGTATCAGATACGCTATTGACCTCACTCCTCCCTCAACGGACGACGAGGCGGTAGCTTTCACCACAGAGTTGTCCTGTCCCCTGGGTATACGGTCCTGGGCCCGCGCAATCCAGCGTTGGGGACTGCCTTCACGATGTGTTGGCGGCCGCGACGAAGATGACCATAACCTTCCCTCTGAGTACTCAGAATCTCGTCACCGCATGGGCATCGTGCACGTACTCCAAGCATTAGGAGGTGTCAGTCCACTCTTAGACACAGCCTGCAAGCTCTGGACCTTTTTCGCATTGGCTAAGGTATTTGGCGTGGCCAGGCAAGGGTCGATCAAGGTTGAAATTCTCACCTGGATCTATGAGTCAACCAATTCTAGGCTCATTGAAATTTATCCAGAGATTACCTACAGAATAGCTTGTGGAATCCAGTGTGATTACCTGTGCCAGGACTCCTTCTGTGTCCTTGTTGGAGAGGAGGCGCTGCTCCGCCTGTCCAGCGCAGATAAAGGACCCAGACTTCAGTGGCCAGAGAGAACATTCCATGGCCGTGTTCGTGAGCCTTTGGACGATGAAGATCGTCAGCGGGTCGAATATGCAAGCCAGAGCTTCATGGAATATGTTATTGACCAATTCATCCAGTTAGCGGGCACTGAAATGCACTGGATCTTGCAACTACCGGCGTTCCAGAATATTCTCCGTCACACCACAGATAACTGCGAAGGCTGCACGTTTGCTACGAGTCTTACTTCCAAGCTGAAATCATACGTACGGGGGCACATCGTGTCGACCCTAGCAAAACCCGCCATAACTTGGGCCGCAAGAACAACTCGATACATTGACTTCGACGACTATCCCTCGCGGACGTTTTTAAATTCTTACGATGAGATGCGTTTCTCTGAGCGTATAATCAGCAAAACCTTCTGGCAGACGCTCAAGTTCGAGAACCACAATGACCGTTTCGCATTCCCTGACCAGGAAATTTGTAACACCACCGTCGCGGACTTGGGGAGACACCTATATCCTTTCCAGGCCCAAACAGATGCGAAAATCGAACATATTGAGTTTAACGATTTGTTGTTCGAGATAAACCAGTACAATAGCCACGCAGATGGGGCTAGCTCAAGGTTCGGATTTCGTAAGATCGCGGGTGCGACGTTGTTCGAACCTCGAGGTATGATCTATCAGGTTCTTTGCTTTGACCACGCAGCTAAGAGAGAAACCTTAGGCCCCATTCCGAAGACCCCCACGACAGATATCTTCAACCCGGCCCACTTTTTCCAAGACGTGCGCTCATATATAACTGACATGGGAGAAGTTCTGGGCAACGGCAGCAGGCACGGAGCCAACTTCCTAGTTACTGACACGCTCACCTGTCTCACCGAGAGTGAGATGAAGTTTCTCCCACTCTGGGCGGGGGGAAATGATGATGGGTCCGGCGGTGTTTTCACGGATCAAGGAATACCTAATCTTGAGACAGGCGGATTCTCTACACCGGGTCCTGCGATTCACACGGGGAGTACTGTTCCCTCGGTCACTTCTTTCTCAGACATAACTACCAGTGGCTTTGAAAGCACGGTCCAGGGGGCTTCTCACCGAGCCACGGGAGGTTATTGGACGGACATCATGTCCATCAACTCGGAGGGGTACTTCATAGCAGATGAAAAGCACGCGGCAACCTCGTCTGAAGCACAAGCAGATACGGACATTTATTCTCTTACCTTGGAGGTGTCGGATGATGACCTCGATGACTGCTTTGAAACCGACAGCGAAGACAACAACACAGTCATAATGGATAGCTCTGTTGAGAAGACCTCGGAGAGGCTGGAGTACATGGGTCTAGGGGTAGAAGCTTTCCCAGAATGATCCTGAGATTGAGAGCATGCTCGTCCTTGGTTATAGCACCAGGACCAGAATACTTGACGTTGCTTAATAAAAGATGACATCGCGCACTGGTGTACTTCGTAGACTTGATGCAGGGAAGACCCAAGAAAGACCACGGCACGTGACAGAATCCGGGGGCGCCTCGGCGGCGACGTCACGGAGCGGGAATCTTATCTCCAAATCCCTCGCATTCTTCCCTCCCTCAGAGCCCAAGCCAAGCCACGGTGTCGGGTCTGACACGTTGGCGCAGATCAATCTCATTCTCTGCTCAGTTCTGGGAATCGGTCTTTTACACGACTACAACACTCAACCATCATGGCCGCCTCCTCATCGAAGCCAGCGAGCTTCCTGCTCTAGTACGTTGCCTATCTCCATCACACAGCAGCAACTGAACAGCACCGCCGCTCCCAAATCGCTCTACAGCCTTACTCCCCTCGTGAGTATCTTTGTACTGACCACTTTCACAGCTCTTGCATCGCCCACCGCACGACCATCCTGGCCGAGCATTCCTCCCCAGGCACCTCCTCCACGGCCGCCTCCTCTCTGGCCTCTATCATCCTTCCCAAGATCAGCCACGACCAACCCCAAAAGCTGACCTACACACACGAGCGTCTCTTTGTGCACTATATTGCCGACTCCCCCACCGGCACGAACACCACGGACGACAGCACGCGCCAAGAACCCAACTCCTACGCCCCACTCAGCTACATTGTTGTCGCGACCGCCGAACAAGGCCGCCGCATCCCCTTCGCCTTCCTTCTCGAAATCAAGCGCAAGTTCCTTTCGACATACCCGCCCTCCAGCACGGATTTCTCTGCCCTCCCGGCCTACGGCTGCGCCGCGTTCAACAATGAGCTCCGCTCGCTGCTTCAAACGTACAACACGGCCCCGCCAGCAGATTCGCTGGCTTCGGCACGGCGGGAGATCGATAGTGTGCGGAACATCATGACGGAGAACATTGAGCGGGTGCTAGAAAGAGGAGAGCGGATTGATCTGTTGGTCGATAAGACGGATCGGTTGGGTGGCAGTGCGCATGATTTCCGCATCAGGAGTCGCGGGCTCAGGAGACGGATGTGGTGGAAGAATATCAAGCTGATGGTGCTGCTGGCGGTTGTGGTGGTGTTCTTGATCTATCTGTTTGTAGGCATGGGGTGTGGATTGCCGGCTTGGGGGAAATGTGTTGGGCAAAGTGAGTAGGTGGATTTCCCCCCAAAAAAGGGAAGAATGCTGGGAGGCTTAAAAGGGGGAGAGGAGATCTGATGTGTGTATGTCAATTATTTTCTCGTCATGGGCGGTTATGTGGCTACTGATATCGTTTACGACCAGTTGATTTCAGCCAATTGAGCGGGGTTGTGAACTTCGAATGTATGATATTATGACTGCTGGTCTTTCTCTATCTGTTACTACCTAGGTATCTTCAATGTGAACATCTCCAATATGTTTAATGGCTTAATGAGATCTACCTGACACCTCAAGCGGCACTTGGCCTAAGTATTCACCGTACACCGTACTCGAGGCGCCTATCTACATGCAGGCCTATCCAGCCAACCACAATCTACTCAACGCAACACCAAAAGTCATACACAAACATCCAAAAATAACCATTGTATTGAAATGAATCTAAACCAAGCCAAGACCGCAGTCCCAGCGTCATCTATCAATCTACAACGAGCTACGAAAGCATGTATCTCACTCTCAAACCCACAGCGTCCTTGCCGAAGCATCAGTGCGAGTCTGCAAGCGAGGCAAAACGACCACTGGATCGTGTCCAGAGACGGTACGTGTTTGCGATTCCTTCTGCGCCAGCCGTATACCTCTTCAACCATAGGGTCCGTCCTAAGGGAGGGGATTGATGAGGAGATAAATCTGGCGCGTGGTGTTGGGGGGAGGTAGAAGTGAGGGTATGGGAGGGTTGTCGTGAAGGGGTTGTTCTCGTGTACGAGGAAGTTATCGCTAGATGTGCAACAAGGACGAGACGTTGTGTATGCCATCGACTTTAAATGGTAGATGTTGGTGTCTGTCCGTGTTGGAACACCAGAGCTTGCCGACCTCGTCATCCTTGGGATGGTGAGGGAGCAGTGCTGAATATTAGTAGCACCGTCAGAGAAATGCTCCTGCTATCGTGGTCTCATCAAACCCGAGAGCATCGTGTCGCTCACGCAGCAGTATGGAAAGTGAGAAGAATGGACACGAGAGAAAGAATAAATAGGCTTGAATGTGCGTCACATGACATCCCGCTTAGGCCAGGCCAGCTCGATGATTGGCCAGCGCGTGGCACCTCCCAAACAGGCAAGTCTGCGGTCCACCGCCCGCGTGAGGCGGTCCAGATCGTCAATTGTCCCAGAGCTTCTCTTCATGCGCGCCATCTATATTGTGGTCGCGTCACGCTGACCATCCTGCATTGAAAATGACTCTGAGGTGCTGAGCATATTGGTAACATCACAGCGAATGCTCGGAAGATTGTTACTGGCTCATCCCGTACTGCCCCCTCTCTGCATGTTCACCATGCTGATCGCGGCAAACAATTGGCACCTGAATTCTTGATATCTTCCCACGCAAGATGTCAAGTGAAGATTTGCAGTGGCTCGAAAGTTACCTACGCCATGGATTTGATCCGGAAGCTCAGGGAGCCGACGAGTCCACATCTTTCTTCCAATCGAACCCTTACTTTGCCTTGCCCCCCTCCTCGTCATTCACAGCTGCCCACAATGGCCCCCCCGGCTCTCATTCATTCCAGTACTCAAATGAAAGAAGTGTGAGGCCACCTGGACCCAGTTCGTCCTCAGAAACCTCTCACCAGCCCCCATACTCTCGTTCCCACCAAGCGCAACCGCATCATCAGCCAGCCTCTACCATGGCGCCACCGTCGGGGTCGCATACCGAAGGGTTTCATCGATCTGCCCCCTCGCAAGGTCCGAAGTCGTTCCCATCTCAATCGCCGAAGCCGCCCCCTTCCAAAGGATACAAAGCGAATGCTCCTCAACTGCCCAAGCCAGTGCCCTCACACCAGACTGGTCCCCCACAAGGGTATAAATCCGGTCACCCTCGATTGCCTCGACCGGTCCCTGCTCAGGCGTCCACGCCGGGGCCCCCTCCAGGGTACCAACCAGCCTCGTCTCCTGCGGTCCAGTCGATTCCTTCACAACCGCATACAGCGGCCCCCACACCGACGCCAGTATCTTCAACCCTACCGCCTGCGCAAGTGTCACACTCGGTTGTGTCGCCAATGGATCTTATGAAGACGCCAATTTCAGCTCCGTCAACACTACCACCTGCGCCGGCTCAGACTCCTAATTCCCGTCCGTCACCCATACCGCCCGTTCAGGCATCGAATACACGTCCCGCGCAAATGGTAGCCCCGCAGATATCGAATGCGCGTGCCACATCGGCGCTACCGACTCAGTCGCCTGCCTTTCCTCGACCGAACATCCCGACTACACAAGCGTCAAACTCAGCCCCTCCGCCTAATCAACCTGCGCAAACAACGAATTCGGCTTCGCAGCCTACGATACAACAAACCAATACCGCCAAGGGTGGAAGCGAACCGGGCCATGACGCCAAGAGACGTCGCATAGGGCCTGCAGGTACACCCGGACGGAAATCTGGGAGGCCTGCAATGCCCTCCGCAAAGGCACCCCCTGGCAGTCTTCCAGCTGGAGGGCTTGCGGCTTACAACTTTACGCCTCAGGCAACCGACCCTTCTACGGGCAGAAATCATCTGAAGTCTCGGGGAGATATTGTGATGCCGTTACATGAGGAAGACGCTGCGGTAAAACTGTCCTATGACCCGAAGACGATCGCCAGAGACGTCTTGATTGCGGCAGGCCGTCATCCAACCGAGGAGCCATTGAACCACCATCTGCTTCGCTTGCGCGATGTCTTCATCCATGTTGATAGCTCGTCGGACTTGTCCACTTTTCGCTGGGATCTGGTCGATCCTCTGGGTGCACGTGACACGGGACCGTCTGTCCCTCAGCCACGGGCCCCCGCCGCGCCTGCGCCGCCGCGTCCCGCGCCGCAGTCGGGTCCGTCATTGCCTGTTCAACAGAACAACACCTTCCGGCCCCTTCCATCACAACCTCCCCTACCACCGCAACGCCCCGGACCCCAGCCGAGAGCGCAGCCACCAGCTCGTCCACCACAGCCGACGCAGCAGCCGACGCAGCAGCCCCCCGTGCCCGTACCGCAAGGACCCCAGTCGGGACCGCCAACCGGCTTCTTCCACTCGCGCCCTCCGGTGCGGCATCTCCCACCCGCCTCGCAAGCACCGCTGCCACAAGCCCGGCCGCCCCCGCTGCCATCTTCACAGCCCCCGTCTCAGCTCAACACACCCACGCCAAAGGCGCAAGTGGCAATGACGGGCAGAAGACCGGGACGACCCCCTGGCAGCTCGAAGGTGCAGCAGCAGCCCGTCGCATTGCCGCAGGCTTCATATCCGGTGTTTGCGTGCGGATGGGCGAACTGCCAGGCGGAGCTGCATAACCTGGAGGGGTTGAAAAAGCATGTCTTAAAGGTGCACGTGTCGCAGCAACTCACGTGCGGGTGGAAAGGGTGCTCGTTTCCGGAGACTTTACCTGCTGCCCTCTTGTTCAAGCACGTGAAGAAAGACCATCTGGACCCGGTCGCGTGGAGACTGGGCGATGGGCCCTCGGTGCCTGGAACTGGTGAGAAAGCATCTGCTGGATGATTGCCTTTTCAGCCTGCGTCTACTTTGCTTGTGCGGACCAGTGATTAATGTTTAACTTAACTTGTGCCATATAGTGGGAAACGATGCCGGCGGGAGCCTTGGGCCATTGGGTATTCCGGACACGGTGCGACCGGGCAGCGAAGACTCCCTCATCTTCCCTGCTAGCGCCAGCTCTATCCGCGCATTCAACAAAGTCCATGGGAATAATACGCCGCAGGAGAAAACACGGGAGATCTTCAAGGCGGTGCAGCGATTGAAGGAGCAGATTGGCGTGGGGTTGGACCCCGGAGGATGTGAGCTCGCGACATCCGCACGGAATGAGCGAGTGAGCAACGAAGAAGAGGTCTACGAGGTGGTGCCCGCATATTAGAAGAACCATGATCTATGATACCCCCTTTTGCGTGGAGGACATGTGTCTTTTCCGTGGTTTCGCCGACAGGGCATTTGACCGCGGCGGTAGCAGGAATTGGTGTTTGGCGAGTGTTGTTTTCACGGGACTTTCTTTCCCTCCTGGACCAGCAGGTTTTCAGAGGTACCTTGTAAATCAATAGCATGGAGCAGCAGTGGGAGCATCCATCATGTATCATACAATCAAAGGATTTTTCTTCGAAGATCATGTATTGACGGCGACCACCCGGGTATCCTTTCATCGCCTCTTTTCTTTCCCTTTGTCGAGTGTCTCCCTCATGTCTCCCCCGAGCGCTCAGGAACAATAAACATACATAGTATAGCAAACAGAACACCGATCAACCCCATGCATCCATCGCGGGCAATAGATAGATCCCAAAACTACCGATCTTTCCCCCCTCCCGTCGCCGACGACGTCCCCGCCGTCACCGCCGCGGGAGTCGAACCGGCCGACGCGCCCGTAGCTTGCTTGTTCGTGTCCTTAAGATCCTCCCCATGATCTTTAGCGTTCACTTCGAGGAAGTGGTAGAGAACGATCATCATCATAGCGCAGGAGCCGAGGAAGACGGCGAGCCGGTGGAGTTCTTCGTCGGTGATCATGGTGACGGGGGGGCGCTTGGTCGGAGAATGAAATTGATTGCGCCGAGGGGGAAGAAACGCTGCTAGATTGGACTGCAAGAGGGAGAGAGAATGAGTGAGCACGACGGCGCAATGACGGAGGGTGGGATTCTAAGCCGGGAAGCCACGTTGATGGTCGGCGCCAATTGGGACGCCGGAACCAAAGCTGGACAGGGAGGGGGCGCGAGAACCGGATGATGGACAAAACTCAAAGGAATGGGTTCCAGAGGGACTTACCTGGCTGGAAACAAGATTCGGGAGGAGACAGAGCAGGTCTGGATGAGGGGGGAATGGCTGAGAAGGGGAGGACTCTTTTGAAGTGAACAACTATCGTTACGGAGTATACGTAACGCAGTCACCGTACCGGCGGGCTCAGTCAGCAGCAGCAGCAGCAGCAGCAGCAGCAGAGCAGTAACAACTAACAACACCACTGAAGCAAACAATCCAACGTCCTTCCATCTGGCTCTTCTCTCGCTCTCTTGCTTTCTTCCCTGCCCCTGCAACCCCCCATCACTCTCCACTCTACCAATTTATCCAGCCCTCCCTCTAGCGATCTATCCAACTCTCGACCGGCCCGTTTCCTTTCCTTTGTTGTCTGGCGCCGTGTCACCCCCAGCACCACAGCTCCACCGCGCCGGCCTGTCCGATCGTGAACGGTGACTGGTGTGCCAATGGGTGGGGGCAACTGCTAAGTACTTCGTCTTGTCGGTCAAATAAAGAACGCCGGCGAGCCTGTCAGAAAAAGGTACCTCTGGCGCTTCTGTCTGCGGTGCTTGGCCATGCATGATTCGTGCCGCCGTTGGGCTTAATTAATCCCAAGTACCACTCTTGCCCTCCTCCTCGACCCATCACTTCTTTTTCTTCGCATCCCCATCCACCCCCCCCCCTTCGGCTTCCCCCCTTCGGCTTCCCCTCCTTTCTTTCAGACTCTCTCTCTCGTCTTGCTCTCCCTTAAATCCTTCCGCCCCGCGTCTACCATCCTCCCGTTGCCTTCTCCTTCTCTCTCCGACTCTCCCCACCTTCCTCTACTGGTTTCCCACTCCGCCCGCATCAACCACCTTGCCCTCCAACTCTCCTGGTGGTTCTAGACCTGCAGATGACACCATCGGCTCATTGACCACCGGTGATAGTTTGTTGTCAATATGGACCAAGCAATCCAGGATCCTTTCGTTTCCACTCAGAACCCCGTCCCTCCCAGAAACTCGGGCCCGTCGCTGCTCGCCTGTCTGCTATGTCGACACAAGCACCTCAAGTGTGATGGGAAAACTCCGGTCTGCGGTCGCTGCGAGACCACGGGGGCAGAATGTCAATACACCCCCTCGCGTCGTGGGTACAAGGGCCCTTCGAAGAAGCGCCGCGCCAATCCATCATCCCCCGAACAAGTGGCCGCAGATCTGTCGGCCCCATACGAGCCCCAATATTTCAATGTCCCTTCTGACTGGGCCCTTCAAAGTGGCATGCCCTACAATTTACCGGCAGCCACCCCTCTGCCGCCGTCCCTTCCCTCCTCGTCGGCCCCCTCCGGGAGTCCCGATCTGACGGACAATTCTGGCTCCTCGCAGCCGCTCCGTGTTAATAGCCCCCTCACCCCAGAGTCGATCTCCTCCATTGCTGGCGATGGCTATCTTATCGACATTTTCTATACATATTTCCATCCGTCCCACCCGATTCTGCCTCCCCTCCGTGTCCTGTACTCCTCCCAGGCCCCGCCTCCGTTCTTGGAGCATGTCATCAAATTTATTGGGACCCACTTTACCCCGGCCGCTTCCAGCGACGTGTACCGGCCATCGGTGATGTCGTCGGTTATGGCGCAAGAAGGAACCATTGAGAAACTGCAGGCGCTGGTGCTCCTGGCAATTGTCCTTCATTCCCGGAATGAGCGGACTGAAGCGGGCGAATGCGTCGCGACGGCGGTGAATCTGGCTTTCGATTTGGGATTGCATACTCGGGGATTTGCGCCTATGATGAGCAAGGGGGACCCGGTGCGTGAAGAAAGCTTAAGGCGTACCTGGTGGGAGCTGTTTATCATTGAGGGCATGTTGACCGCCTTGGGCGTTCAGCAGACATTCCGTTGCAATTCAGTCCCGCTCGAGGTCCCTCTGCCGTGCGAAGAGCGCATCTATCAGGATGGGCTGCCGCCACCACCTGCGCCAACCATTGCGCAGTTCGATGAGCGTGTCTTCGCCGATGAGGAGCGAGATTTCTCCTCTTTCACCTATCGCATCGAGGCGGTTCGAATCCTTGGGCGGGTAGTAGCCACCCAAGAGATGATCGAGGGCCAGCAAGACCAGGTCGAGGCCATTGACGCCCGGATCACCAGTTGGTTCCACCACCTTCCCGAATCCAAGGCCGAATTGATGCGTCCGGATGGGACTGTGGATGAAATGATGTTCCAGGCGACAATGATTGTGAATGGCTCTGCCATTTACCTTCATTTCCCGCGGTCCGACCTGCTGTCATCCCCAACCCTGGCGTCGGAAGTCATTTGTGGCCATCACGGGCCGCTGAGCCTCCCGGCCTTCTCACATCACGCCCATGCCATGAAGGCGGTGAAAGCAGCCAGCGAGATCTCCACACTGGCGTCGATTCGCATGCCGGTCGTGAAGCACACGCCCTTCTTCATCTGTGCGCTGGTCCTCAGCTCCATGGTGCAGCTGGCGGCGTGTTCCGTCAAAGCGGGGCAGATGCCGGACCCTAGTCGTGATCGACTTACCCTCACGATCGGTGTTTTCAAGACTCTGGCCCGGACATGGGCCATCTCGCAGACCATTATGCGACAAATCAAGGCGGTGGCGCGTGATGTGATGGACCTGGGTCTTCGGCCTGTTGTGGGCGAGATCGATCTGAACACCGTCCTCGACAGCAGCCGATTCTGGCTGACCGAACCGTACCCGATGGTCAGGTGAAGGAGCTATGCTCCTCACGCGTGAGCTATTGTTCGCACGTCACAGCCCCCTTCTCTTCCCTGTCGATATTCATTTAACATCGCGAATGATACCCCTCCAAGATTGATGATGATTACTTGTCGAAATGACACCGAGATGATGCCAACGAGTTGATTTCATTGTTCCGCTGGGGATCCCATGCTCTCAGGGGGGCTTGGAAAATACGAGCAATCTTATAAACCATCTAACCAATGATGCTGATCTACCTACCACCTGCACTCTTCATTTTTTTTTTTTGATGACCACGAAAGAACCTGCAGCAGATATCCGCAAGGATGCGGAACGTAATGTCATGGGGAAAAAGAAATGTACCGCGGCCATAGCGAGGCCGATTGTCGATGACTGCTTTGTGATTTAGGTGCCAGGCTTGGAATTGAATCGTACCGGTTATATACAGAGTGATATGTCGAGATATAGTCCTCGTAATTCATATGATTATTAGACAGCCCTATTGGCTACCAGTGACCACTACTACCGACAGATCACCTGATCGGTCTTTTCCAAGTACCTCATGTCTTCCCAAGCTACTAAGTATTCGTTGGCAATTTCTACAGATCAATGGGTAGATGACCAGATAACTAAATGAATCGATAGATAGATGGATACATTCCAATCAACCTGGGTATCTCAGATCGCTGACTAAATAAGGAAAGTAAAAGCAGTATTTCGGTAGTTATGCAAGGCTGAAGGACTGGCTGGCAGATAGATAGATAATGCAAATATAATGGCACCGGGTATGTATGCATGCGTATGTATGTATGTATGTATGTAGGTATGTATGGTATGTCATGAAAGGAATGAATGGTATGGGTCCGTGGTATCTGAGGTGATATGAGGTGAGGGGCATGGTCAATGTTGGAAGTGAGCGAAGAAGGAAGGAAGGAAGGAAGGAAGGGAGGGAGGGAGGGGTCCGCCGTGTACGTTTGTATGTGTTAATGCAAGGGTCATGAGGTATGCGATGGAAGGAGTCAGTGAGCGAGAGGGATGGATAGATGAAGAGGTGGTTAGCAAGCAAACAAGCATCATTAACAAATTCTATGAAAACAGGTCAAAATCCAACGCTAGTACAAGTCATCATGCTAAAATGAAAGGCCCGGCCGTCTATAGCTGAAAGTGGAAAAAAGGAGAGGAAAGACACAATGGTATCGTTGACAATGTTAATGGACAAGGATGATGATGATCCTGAAATGAAATCAGATGGTGAATAGAATCGAGGTCACGCTTTTTCTCTCTTTTCTCTTTTAGCAACGTTATAAAGTAAGATTGGACAATACAGTTGAGAAAGGATAGAGGTGGGGAGGCCTAAGGGTCACCTGATGAAGTTGGACGGCCTTGGGAGAATTCTTGCATCTCGCGGAGGGCTTCGGCACGACGAGCGACCACATCTTCGCGTCGGATGACGTTCCGGAGGGCTTCACTGGCCTGGATGAGGCCGTCGATGCTGATGGCGTGGTTGGTCATCTGGTGGTTGATGTAGGTGTAGAGTTCGGCGGGGGTGGTGCAGGTGGTGAGCAATTGTTGTTCGTTCAGTTTGAGAAGGGCCAGAGCCACTTGGAAGAGGAAGGTGCTACCGCCCCCGTTGCCGCTGACGCTGGGATCCGCATCACTGGAGTCGGTCGTGGTGGACGAGGTGCCATTGCTGGTGCCGGCCGCGGGAGGGTTGTTGCCCGCGCTGGTTACGTTGAGACAGAGGACTACGTCCCAGACGCGGTACAGGGCTTCCGCGGAAAGACAGTCGGTGAAGACGGAGAGGAACCATTGAAAAGTTAGGGCTTCGAGCTCAACGCCGAGACTCTCGAGGTGGGCGGAGAGCTTGGGCAGCACTTGGGCGATGTACTGGCGCAGGACCACCTGGTCGGCGCGGGAGGCGAGCAAGCCATGGTCGTAGTAATGCTCAGGCAGGATGACCTCGATCATGGACGTGAGAAGCCAGAAGGCATCTTCTGCGGTCGGCGTGATGAGAAGCAGAGACGCCGCAATGAGGTTCATCCCCTGGCAGTAGCCCACCTCCGGGTTGCGACGGGAGTAGGCAAGCAGCACCTCCTTAAGCTTGGTTACGCCTGGGCCCCGGCGGAAGAACACATTGTCGGTAAGAGTCCGGTTGATGTCCATGTCGATTTGTGCCACAACCGACGGGTCGGGTTCGCAGCCACCGGTGCCCTTGACCAGATCCTCGTAGTAACCGGGCACTCGCATCGAAGAGGCGCCACTGCATTCGGACCAGACCTTGGCCCGAAGAGCAACGGGGATGCCACCGAGCACGAGAGTCCGAAACTCGCGCCATTTGGCCCGGCCGACTTTGCCCTTGTTGCCTAAGCCAGAGATCCCCACCACTTCGCCATCAGCCAACGATGCCTCAGGCATATCCACGGCCTGCAGCGGACGATCTGAGGCGGCCGCAGCCGCAGCTGCGGCTTCGCCATCTTTCCGGCGTTCGGCACGCACTTTGCGCAGAAATTCGTTCCATCGCACAGTCCGTTCCCGTTGGAGAAAGTCGTGTAACTCGGTCAGTTGCTCGAGTAGCAATCTAACGGGCTCGTTTTCGTTGGCGGCCAGGCTCAATGTGGCTGGCTCCTCGGAGGATATGCCAGAAAACTCCGGCCGATCTGCAACCACCGTCGATGTGGACGCCGATGGTTGAGCATTGGGGTTGACGGAAACCGAGCCACGTTTGTCAACCGCCACGGCAGAATTACGAGGTGAATTATCGCCGGCCGTGGTGAGGGACACAATGGGACCAGCCGACGGCGTGTGCGACAGCAATTCCGTCGGTCCAGTGGGCACCCTCAAATAATCCTGCCATCTCCGAAGTGCAACCGTCCCAGCCTCTGGGTTCTCCGGAGACGCCGATGCAGGCGAAGACTGAGAGTCGGCGGCAGACTGCAATTGCCTTAAGGAGTTAGAGGCATCATCGCCATCGGAAGCTTCGCTCCGTAAGCTACTAAGGGTCTCCGCGATACTGAGCCGGTTGCTGCCTCCGGGCGTCTTGAAAGCGTTTGCCTCCCTTTGTCTCCTCTTTCGACGCTGGTCGTAAATAAATCCGAACCGGTCGGTCAGCAGCTCGCCCGGCTGGTAGTTGTTGTACATGTTTAAAAGTGTAGGGGGTCTCGATTCGAGGGGTAGGATGGCATCCATCTCAACAGGCCCCAGGTTGGTCGCGTTTTTGACCGTAGACTCCGAGTTCGCTCCTTGCGAGACACTCGCCGATGCTTGCCTACGGCTGATTTGACCGGACTTGGCCATGCCGCCTGGTCCATTGGTCCGCCCCGAAGCACTGTGGATGCTAGTATTGCTATTGATTCGCGTTAAAGCCGCCACGGCCGAAACAGCCCCTCGAGCATTAGAGGGGAGCGCGGGAGAAACCCCTTTGCTAGTGCTTCTATTAGCGGAAGATGCTCTGCCACGTGTGTCATCGCTGCTGGTTTCATCCTTGGTCGACTGCGCGTTCCCGGCAAACAACTTGACCGTCCATGAGGATAGCGACTTGGATGATTTGCGGGAATGGGTGCTGGCATCGTCGTCGCCGGCAGAGGCACCGAGACGTTTTCCGGCGATTTCACCCGCACTCGGGCCATTTGGTCCTTCTGGGGGTAGGAATAATTGATCGTCTAGCGCCTTCCGGCGAGTGGAAGGGTTGCCGAGATTCCGCTGACGCTGGGTTTCTTCTTCTTCGACCTCACCCATGAGGCTGCTCGCCCGGCTCGTTTTCCGGCTACCCGTAGCGTTACCGAAGATGAAATCCTGCCAGCTTCGGATAGAGCTGTGCCTCTTCCGATTCGTTCCCGAATCAACGCTAGAAGTACCAGAGCGCGCATCACTATCGAGACGCTGAGGGCCTCGAACAGTAGCTTGTACATGATTAACTGTCCCGGCCCCATCCTCACGAGTACGAGATCCAAGCCCATCAATCATCGCCTGCTGCATCAGGCCGTGCATACTGGAGGAAGAACTCCCCGGCTGCTCTGCATTACCCCCAGCATCCTGACTTGGCTCATCGCTCAGTGGCGCATTCTCCAGCTGGTACAGTCGACGCTCAATGTCCTGGTTCGAGACAGAAACCTCCCTCAGCATCCTCTTCAGCTCTCTCTCCCTCGCGTCAGCCCGCTGCCGCAGCGCCGAGATCTCCGCGTCACGCTGGGCTAAATCCCGGGCAAACTGTCTCACGAGTTTGACTGCACCAGTACTCGCAACCAGGCGCTCAATATGAGAATCATCCGCCAGATGTAGGGCCCCTGGAAAATCACGAATCGGCACCGAATCTCCAAACAAAGCCGCACGACCAGGGCTCGGCGTAGAGCCCCCGGTCAGCTTAGCCAGGGTAGCCCTCCGATCCCTAGTAACATCGCCCATACTATCACCACCTTCGCCTTCCAATAGGGCGTTCGTCAGCGCACGATTCAGGGCCGGTTGGCCTATGAAGCCGTCGGGGGCACGGTCCGGAGAGAGCGAGGGGAAGGAGGTGAGATCGGTGGTGGTGGCATTGGAGGAGGCCGAATGACGTTTCTGGGAGCGGGCACGGATGGTCTTAGCCCTCTGACTGTGCCGGGAAGAGGAGGAGGTCCGAGACGAGGAACGACGGGGTAGTTGAGGGATATCGCACTCCGCCATGGCTCGAGGGGCGGTGAACAAAGCAGGAAACCTGAACTGCGGCCTTCATGTATGCTTCGTCGTTGCGTGTTGAATCCGAACGGAGGTTGGAAGGGACGGAGAAGCGTGTCTTTATATCCTACAGCGTGGAGGATGTTTCGTGCTACCTGAGTCTTGTCTCCGCCGTTTGCGACTCTGTTTGTTTGTGCGGCAGAAGTCGTACTGAGCAACCAGGGATGGAAGAGGACAACACCGGCACGCTGAACCGTGAGAAACTGATCACAATGGAGGATAAATGCGATAATGGCAGCAGCAACAGGACGGAGGCAAGGAATGACTGGAGCGTAGGGGGAAAAATTGAGGGAGGAAAAAGAGCACAGGGTCTGGAATGCGTCTTGGGTTTGGAACCGAACGAACGGACCATGACGTGTGGCTGCAGCCATGTGACTTGGGCCCGCCTGCGGCCCCGCTTATGTAAGAGCTTTTGGGTGCCTTAAAGCTTGGTTATCACCGGGATAACTCCGGCCAGCTGACTCAGCCACCGCGGCCCTCCTCGGTTTAACTAGTTAACTAACTACCTCACGCATATCACCTGACCATCAGCCTCGGTTCTCCGCAGCAGCCCAGCCTCGGGGCTGCCATGGGGGATCGCCCTCCGGAGACCCAGGGCCCCTGCCCCCGTCATCGCAACACCCTCTGTAGATGTGCGGTCGGAGAATCTGGCTTCTTAACAGCAATTCTTCACCCAAGCAACTCCTCACCACCACTACCATAACCACCACCTCCACTACGTGATCTTGTACTTCCCGGCTATATATTCCCCCCCCACCCCTCAGTCCGTGGTTTACTAGTTCGACCATGTCCTCGGTGGCCAAACGTCGTCTCGAAGCTCTGAGCCAGCAATTGGTGGAAGGCATTCCAGATGCAGGCACCTTCGAGAATATCCCGCGAATCCGCCAGGTCGCACCAGACTCAGTGGGACCGTAAGTAACAGAATCTCCTGCGAAACTGTACTTCTATAGCTATTTCCGAAGCTAACATAGGACCTTGCTACAGCCGAGTGAAAGACAAGGTCGCGATTGTGACTGGTGAGCCGCTCCCCAGACTCGAGTTTTCCGAAAGATAGAGAATCACTACAGACCCTGGGATCGGTGGATGCTGATACGGCTCAGGTGCCAATTCCCCAGCCGGCATCGGTCGAGCCACCGTCCACCAGTACGCGCATAACGGCGCCAAAGCCATCTACATTTGCGACTACAACGACTCCCACCTCGCTACCCACAAGCGCGAGATAGAATCCCTTTATCCCGGGGTCGACATCCACATTCGCCAATTTGACACTGGAGACGAGGAAGCTGTCAAGGCAGTCGTGGACGATGCGGTGCAGAAGTATGGCCGGTTGGACATCTTCTTCGCTAACGCTGGAATTGTAGGCCAACCCAAGATCTTTACTGATATATCTGGGGCCGATTTCATGAAAACTCTGAATACAAACACCATTGGGTGAGAAAGATCCCATCATCGTCTTCTCGGCGGGTTGCAGATAGCTCATGCCACGCAGCGTTTTCCTGGCCGCCAAGTATGCCTCCATTGCGATGAAACAGACCTCGGCTTCCAAGCCCTACCCCGCCGGCTCGATCATCTGCACAGCGTCCATCGCCGGCCTGCGCTCCAATGGCGGCTCGACAGACTATTCGGCCTCCAAGGCAGCGGTGGTCTCCATCGCTCAGACATGTGCGTATCAGTTAGCTGGCACCGGCGTTCGCATCAATGCCATCTGCCCGGGCCTCATTGAGACCGGCATGACCCAGCCTTTATTCGATGCTGCTCGTGCTCGTGGCACGGAGCGGAAGGTCGGCCAGCTGAATCCATTGCAGCGGGGAGCAGTAGCCGACGAGGTCGCCCGGGTAGCCCTGTTCCTGGGAAGCGATGAGAGTAGCTATGTCAACGGACAGGCATGGGCCGTCTGTGGCGGACTGAGTGCTGGACACCCTTTCGTGCCAGGTAAATTGGCGTAGGCAGCAAGTTACTAAAGTACTTATCGACTAAAATGAACAGAACCAGATGAAGTGGGTAAACCAACGGATTAGATTCAAGTGACCGCTATGGTTCACATAGAAATTGGCGGGCGCCAATCCAGTATATCTCAAGACTCCAGACGGCAGCTTTCAAAGCCGCCCTGGCGAACAGGTAAAATTATAGACACAAGGAAACAGGAGGATGACAGGATAGGAAATTCCGGTGAATGAGGGGTCGGCCCAACGAATGGATGCCAAATGATCTACTACAAAGCGCGAAAGGTCGCTACGGACCTTCAAGAAAGAAAAGCGGTAGAACGACGGGCTGGCGGGTGAGAAGAACCAAAGCAATCAATGTAGCCATCCCATTAAACGTCAACTGGGCTCATATGGTGCGCCCGGAGAATAGAAAAAGAAATGAACACCTGGGTAGAAGCTCGGAGAGGGCAATAGTGGGAATCTCCAAAAGGACAAACAAAAAGGCAACCAAAAAGTAGAAAGTAACGGTAACTGATGAAAACTCGAAGCCCAAAATCAATACCATAGAGGGGCCACAACTCGCTCTAAATCGGACAGGATGGGAGCAGACGTCGTGTCAAAAGTCGTCGAAATCAAGCGTTGCATCATCGTTCGAATGTGACAATCACGCAACCAGTCGAGAAGAGCCGGACCGCATCAGATCCTCGCTGGCCTGCTTGGAGAGAGTGCCGGTCTCAGTGTGGTCATCAAGACCATCGGTCTCGTGGGCACGCTCATCATCGTCCTCGACTATCCGGGTCGGGAACTCACCAGGCCCATACTGTTGACTCGACCTTTCCGGGAACGTCGAGCTGCTGACCATCGACATCGAAGTGCTGGACCGGTTGTGCACCAGGTCTGGAGTGGGCGGAACACTGGAACGCCGGTAGTCGGGATGCAGCGAGTGGTTGTCGCTGTCGCCCATCTCACTACCAGCTGGTGTCAGGTGCCCACGGCCACCCTCAGGGGCCAGGCGGCTCCCGCTTGGGGTAGCTTTGCCGGTGACATCTGAATCATCCTCCTCCGCATCCTGAGCCAGTTGCAAGCCCTCCACAGCGGCGGCGCACTGCTCGCTGATGCTGCGGATGATGTCCGAAATCGCATCCGTCTTGTCACGCAGGTAGCGATCTGCAACATCAGTTATGCTTAGACGCGCAAGACGGTTGTGCCCTTTACCAATGTTCACGAGATGTTGCTCCAAATCAGGGCTCACATTGTTGGCAATGCCCTTCGCAGACACGTTGGCACTTGAGCGTCGCGATGACGCAGCAGACCCCCGTGGGGTCGCTGCCTCGTAATCAACATTCTTGGTCTCCACAGCTGCCTCGTGCTCGGCCAGCTCAGTCAGATCCGCGGAGCTACCAATTGAGCGGACGATGTGTTCCATGTGATGTGTCTGGCCGTTGATAAGGCTCCGGAGACCCAGGACCACGCGTTGAGCCTCGTCACGCTGCCGTGCGAGGGACACGTTGGTGTGCTGCAAGGAAGCAAGTTCCTTTTGGTTGCGCTTCCGTTCGCGCTCAAGTTCTTCTGCAATCTCCTGCTGAAGAACCAATGCCTCCAGAGCATCATCACGCTGCTTCTCCGTGCCGGACAAGCGGAGTGAGAGACGAGCCACATCATCCTTCTGTTGATCAATGAGACCAGTGAGACGACGATTCTCGCGCTTGTGGTTTTCAATCTTGACCTTAAGCTCAGAGGTTTCCTTGGTGAGCTGCTCTGCGAAAGCCTGGAACTTGAGGAACTACATGGAACGGTTAGCCTGGGGAGTCTGACAAGATACACGCATAGAGTGAGACAAACCTGCTGCTTCCAGGTCTCCAGTTCCTCAACCAGGAAGTTGTTGCGCTTGGTGACCTTGCTCAACTCTGTGTCCATACGACCCTTGAGGTTGATGAAATCTTGCCAAGCTTCCATCGCATCGCGGGAGTATTGGTTCCTCTCACGCACGATCTCATTCAGATGGCGCATAGACACCTTGGTCATAAGGGGCTTCTTGACAGAGCCACCAAAGATGGCCTTCATGCCAGTATTGCGTCCCTAAAAAACATCCAAGTCAACAACAAATTCATGCTGAATATGCGCTTCGAAGTTTACTAACCAATTTCTCGCACACATGGTCCATGACATTCATCACGGCATCCTGGTTCCACCAAGATGGATCCTGAACGCTCTCGACTTCACCCCGCATCACAATAATTTGCCCAGCTGGGATGAGCTTGCCACCGGCGTAAGCGGAGCGAAGGTGGTTCGGAACACCAGAGGGCGATACATCACCGTTCAACGCCTGGGTTAGCCTGTTGATGAACTTGGTGCGTTGACCAGGGCTGAGGACGTCGGGCGGGCTCGATGTCAGAACGAAGTTGCGGTCCAGATCGACGACCAGAGCATCTGACGGAGCGTTGAACAGGGTTCGACACTCAGCTGTGACACCGAGAATGTACGGACCGGGCTCCTGAACCAAGTCCTTGATATGACGAGCGTGTACAACAGGAACGTAGAGACCGCTCCATTCGTAGATGCGAACGCAGTAACGGATGGTTTCGGCGGCCATAGTGAGCATGGCAGGGTAATGACTGACGAAGATTATGCGGCGCGTTGGTGATACGGCGGCTTCGACGACACCCACAACGTTGGGAATCGACAGGCAGGCGAATAGGGGCCACATGGAAAAGTTTTGGAATCCCGTCGGGGACGAAGGGAACTGATAGCAAAGGGCATAATCCTTCATATCGATGCGAACCAGGTCATTGAGGCGAGGGGCAGGGAAGCTCAGAATCCTTGACACTTCTTCCGCGTGAAAGAGGTTGGTCGCTTTGTTCCAATGAATCCACATGCCACGAAGATAGTCGCCCAATAGGTCGTAGAGGGGATAGCGGGAAAGGAAGCTCAGACAGTATGGGATCCAGTACGTCTCCTCCGGGTTATCGTAGAAATCCGGCTCCGTTTTCTTGCGCAGTTCGCGAATTGTTTCCGCACGCTTGTCATCCGCCCGGGACCAGACTCGCAGAGCGATACCGTATAAAGTGTGGGAAGAATCCTGCTGCAGGACGAAAGCATGGTGAACGCAGTGAGGCTGGCTCTTGCCGGTGCAAATCTCTACATCGTGGGGGAAACAAGCCTATGACGGTCAGCTTTAGTGGACATCCCGCTGGGTTGCGGGGGGTTAAGAATACGCACCCTCATGGCCGAATGCAGGGATTTGGCGATTTCATTGTCCTGTTCCAATCGGGGACTGCTTCCCAGGATCTCGGGCAACCAAAATTGGCCCACGGCCCCTTTCATGTGACCGATCTTTCCCTGCGCTGGCGCGGGGGCTCGGACCCATTGGGAGGGTTCCCGGCCCACGCCGCAAACCATGTAGGCATGCGTGAGGGTCTTGGGGGTCCGTTGAGCAGCTTTCGGATTGGCTTGTGAAGGGATGGGTTGCGTAATGCGGGAGTGAAGCGAGGAGGTGCGACTAGGAACGACCAGCGAGTTTTCCCCTTGATCGCGAGTTGAGGGCCGGTCGCGTGTGGACGGACGGACAAAAGATGCGTGGTCTCTCAGAGAAGGGCCCATGGTGATGGTTGTCTTGTTTCCCAAGGATCGACGGGATTATATGTACAAGAGCGGACGGATTGCGTAATTGTTTCTTTTTTCTTTTCGGGACACAGGCGGTCTCCGAACCCTGGTTCCGATGGATGGGTCGAGTGATAGTGAACTGGAGTGGCTTTTTTGCCTTTCTTTTTGTAATTCCCTTCTGCTTGCCCGGGAGACAAGTCGCAGACTGACAGAATGATAGCCCTGCTAGATGTTGAAAAAGGCGTGAGGCGAAAAGAAGGACAGTTATCCAAATAGGGGCTTGGGTCTAAAGAAGGGAACACGGCGGCGATGGAATCGGACGGATCGATCACTACTCCCGCGAACTCAATTGATGAGCATCTCTCACGCTATACAGCACATCCCAGATCGGAAAATCCAACGACGTGTGGAAGCGAGGAAGACGACGCCCTTGAGTGGCGGTCGTATTGATACGGGATTGACCTGGTCCTCTGGGGGAGGATCTGGATAAGGGAAAGGAAGGGAAGGGGAGGGGAAGAAGAGGGAAAGGGAGGAGAAGGAGAGGGGAAGAGGAAGGAAGAAAAAAGCGCGAGAGGAGAGGTTAGATTAATTGGAGCCGGAGGGAAGAGGAGGAAGGGGACAAGGAAGGAAAGGCAGGGAGACAATCTTGACCATGAAGAGTAAAGTTGGAAGCGGTTAGTAGTTCGTTAACCACTACTCCGTAAAGGGGGTGGGAGGGACGGATGGAAGGCAAGAAGTGGGTAGCTTAGTAGTTCTTATTAAGTTATTGTCCTCAGCAGTCAGTCTGTGGTATTTTCCCCTACCACGGACGGATCATCTAATGCGAGGAACTGGAATGGGGGTGTATCTTCTGCGTGGTCTCACTGTACTTAAGTACTGTATCGAGAGGAGAGAATCGGAATACCTCGTTGGGGCATGCACCGGGTATGCAGATGAAGGTACCTATCTTCTTTCCTGGGAGTTAAGTTACCGTACGGGTTGTTCGGTCGTCGTTCCTGCGCCGGTGGGGGGAGGCAAAACCGCCTGATGATGGCTGGCTAGTGGCTAGTCAGGGACACTTCGCTCTTAGTCGCTCCCGCCACGGGTCGGCCTCGTGCGGTCACTCTTAGTTCTTAGTACTATTCATTCCCTCGAGTAACTGCACTCCTGCGACAGTCCTTGCGCCCGTGCGGGGTGAAGAAGCTTCAACAGAGTTATCGCGAGCTGTAGGTAAGAACGCAATCCGGGCCAAAAGCATCCTCCTATCCCCTACCACCACTACTCTATCTCTTTCTATCTGTGTACCTACCTACCTACCTACGCAGTAAGCTAATAGTCTGACCATGCGACAGGCTAACACCAAGTTATCAACTATCCCGGTTTTAGACATATTATAACACTCAATACTATTATCCATCGCTAGAGTAAACGGACGGCCCGAAAGTCTCTCTACCACGCGAGAATGGATCTTTCAGGAGCCTTGCCAAAATAATTGACGATCGAAAAGCAGAGTGAAGAGGGCAAGAAAAAGCAAAGAAAAGCAAAGAAAAGAGAAAAAGAGGATCCCACCCCTAATACTATGACCGAAAGGCAAGCCAAGGCAAGGACACTCTTGTCGCTTTTGGTAAGATGCGAAATGACAAATGCTCCACGGCAAGGTTCAGTCGAAAGTTAAACAATCTAGTGCTGTGCCTGGCCAGGGCAGCCTGATCCTTGAGTATGATAGTCAGACAGAACCCCCGGCTTGGTCGCATAATCCCGGCTCTAATACAGGCCACATGTGTACACACACACGCTTCCTTTGTGCGTGGTATCAAATCGGCCGACCTTGTTTCAACCTAGTCTCCAAGTCGTGCTCAACTGCAGGGCCATCTGCACCAAATGTTGTACGGAGACCCTCCGGGTATGCGGCCAGGTTGGACAGCACTATTATGTTGTCGTCTTTGTGCTTCTGCCCCTTTTGGGCGTAATGGTATCTCTGGCTCGATAAATATAGCCGGGAGGAGATAAACGGTCTAACGCCGGTGGACTAGAGAGCGGGCACGGTCACCAGGGGTCTAAGACAACGTTCCCGGGATGGGAGATTACAGTGCCTCCGCCGTATTTCCCATGAATTGATTGATGAGTGGCAGGTGATCGCTCCTCCTCGGAGCCAAACTCTATCGACAGTTTGATATCCGAAATCCTAAATAGAGACCCTCGTTTAGCAGTCTAGACGCTCGTATGCTGACTTGGGCCTACCACACCGTACTCTGGCTGTTCGTGTCAAAGCCCGATCGGCCATCCCTGCCTGCGCAAGGAAGATCATCATTTTATGATGCGCAGTGGTTCGCTCTCAGACGCTAAGGCCCTAAGGATTAAGACTATTTACTAAGGGAGTCCGGAAGAGGCCACCATGAGGGTGGACTGGCTCATGTAGGACGGCGGTTAGGGGCTCGCTCGAGTCGCACCCGCAGCGAAACCTGCGTCGCTGACGACGTCCCCAGCCGAAAATTCTCCTAGAGCGGCTTAGATAAAGGGCATCAAAGCATCGAAACCAAAAGGTCACACATTCCGCCCTCTATCCTGGTCGAATCGAGAAATTACAGGCTTCCAACAATTGTCTCAGCGAGATCTCTGATCCTGGTTTGGTGTGCATTCACTGTTGGCATCATTCGGGAAGCTTCGATTTTTTCTTCTCTCTTCCCTTTGCCCCTATCGATGTGTGTCTTTGTTGAGCATTGACACTCTCCCTTCCACCGCTGCCGATTGTAATTCCGGTGTCATTCTCCAGATCCCTCTTAGAGGGCCCCATCAGGTCCATCCGGTCGGTCGGTAAGCGACGTGTTTGTCTCGCTCGCCCGCCGCTGGGTCCGATCCACCGATCGAGTCAGTCCGCCCTTCATCCATTCCTGACATTCGTCCACCGGCTGTCCGGAATATCAGATGCAGTGCATGCATATGTCGATCTAGATCTCCGCCCCGATGCGTGTTCGTGATTGAGGGATCGGGATTCTACTGGTCCAATGAGCATCATGCTATGCATAAATAAACACCGACCGTTGACCCTGAGGCTTCGGATATCTACCAGTCCGATGGTCTCGATCGAATATGAATAGCACTCGGTCAGGTCAGCAAGGCAAACTGAAGGCAAATTATCCAGCACACCGCACCTTCGAGAAGGGGCCAAGAAGGGGCGATGGGGTAATAGTACGAAAATCACGGCAAAAATGTCTACTTGTAACGAGGACCGCGATCTGGCCCTGCAGATGGGGACTGAAAAGCGTCACCGCATGAATCGCGGTTAATCTCGCCATCCGTGGTTCGCCAACGGGAGTTCATTTCGTGGGCCAGATCTGACCGGTCCGACTTTCCTCTCCACCCGAACCCTTGAGCGCCTGTGGGAGGTATCTACCGTCAGGTACGGTTTTGGCGGTGCCGTCGGTAACTCGCTGGGTTCTGATTACACACTTTGCTTTTGACTTCAGCGGATGCTTCACCTCGGAACTCTGAGAGTGCTGAGGGTTGACCTATCACCCAGCCAAGCATTGCTGTGTGTACCCGGATATTGGCTCAAGAATAGGGCCTGCCTTAGTCCACCACCACTCATCTTTTGGTCCTTCACTGCCTCGGACATCGTGTCGGGAATACCAAGAAGGTAAGACATTGAAGGGCTCCATCCGAGTTGAGTAGTCCACTCCGTCCTCCTCCGTCCTCGCAAAAGTCTTCCTCGCTTTCCCACCCAGGAGCATCCGGACTGCCGAATTCCAGCACACAGATAGATAGCAAGACCACCACCGCCAAGCCCAGCAAACCCCAACCGTATCAACCAAATTAATCCGATATTAAACGCCCATCGCGTCCAGTTATCTGCCGCCAAAAAAACGGGTTTTGGCCGTTAACACTGAACAACCGGGTTGGTTGGAGAATCATTTCCCTTGGTCGATCCCTTTCCGTATCCATCGCCTAGTGTTTCACTAGTCTTTCCAAACTCCCAACTCCCGGGTTCCACCTCAACTGCCCGGTGGGCTGCCAGCCTTCCTTACTACTAGTATTCAGTAGTATGTAAGCGGCTTTGATAGAGGTCGGGTCACTCATATCTTGGGTTTGCACAATCAAAGATTGAGTTTCTCGTCCAGTGGGAAACGAGGACCGACGGACGTGTGTGTGGCCCAACGAAGTAGATACATCGAGCATGGGTACGGAGTACTCCGTACCTACCTATATATCGTTAGTGCTTCGCTAGGAAGAAGAGGGGTGCATATGGATGACATTCGACTCGTCATTTGGACTACTATCGATTCATTATTTCCCACGCCGACCGGCCGTTGGAAAGTATATCCGGGCCGTTACTTAGACGTGGAGGGGTCTGGGCGAGCTACTTTCTATCTAGTATCTCTCTAGTATCGACTTGGTTAATGTGTCGGGGTATCTCCGGATGCTTGGGCGGAGCTTGTATCTTTCTAGTTTCTTTGTACCTGTCTCAGTAATTCGACAGGTCAAGTTGTCAGTCATCCACAGTACATACATCCATACGGAGTACTCCGGTAAACGCAACGTTTTGAATTAGATCTATCAGATAGCCATCGCGATACCTGTACATGGATGCTATCGAGATCACTGGAAAACATAAACCATTCCCGCCCGGTCAACACTCACTATCATTCCATAGGGGCTTCGAAGCAACGCCACATCCTGGATGAAGTCGAGGTGACTCTTCAGTAACTGCTGCTGCTGTAGACTGATCACCGTGCTCCGGGGCAGACGACCAGTTCCGCCCTTTTTGGCGCCCCGCTTGCCGTTCGTCACGGGCACTGAGGAGGTCGGTATGTGCTCCGTCGCGATGAGGAGGGATGGGCCGGGCTGAGAGAGTTCGTATCGCGGCTTGCCGGTTGCGCCGCCATCTGATACGACGTCCAAGCCGCTGACAATCGTGGTGAGTTCCGGTCGCGCCAGGTCCCAGAAGCGGATTTTCCGATCGCAGCCACCGGACACTATGAAACCGCATCGTGTGCTGTTGTCGCGACCGTCGTCGGGTGAGTCGAAACCCACGGCGAAGGTGCAGATCGTGCCTGTGGGGGACGGCCCAGATGGGTGATCGGTCGGTGAGGAGGCCAGTCCCTCCATTGCGAAGCGGCTGAGCATCCCTTCTGGTCGGCTGCCTTCGACGTGCCAGGCTTCGTAATCGCGGGTGCTTGGGAACCCGGGTCTGGGTTTGGTGCTGTCGGGACCGGGGCTGGGTTGTCCGGCGGTGGGGGTTGGATTGTTGACGCCCGGCGAGTCAGCTCGGTATACCTCTCTGCAGCGGACTTTTTCGATGTCCCAGACGGTGATTTCGTTGCCGTGAGTGCCGCTGCTGGAGACACAGACCCATCGTCCACGCCCCTTGGTGGGATGAACTTGGAGTCTGTGAATAGCACCGGACCCTGAAAGGCCCCAGGCTTTGAGCCGCACCCGGAAGCGGAGATCCCAGAGGTCGAGGATGCCGTGGGTGGTGCCGACCAGTAGCCAATTGTGCTTTCGGTCACAGCAGAAGGTCGTTGGGGTTCCGTGGTGGACTGGGTTCTGTAGGGAGTAGACCGGAAGCATGGTCTTCATGTCGAGTGCTAGGATACGGCAGGTGTTGGTTGCAATGAGAAGCGTGGATTGGGCTTCCACACGGAAATGCTCCATCCAGACAGGATACTCGACGGTCCCGTCTTCAGCTGTTGGTAACTGATATTCGCGCACAAGTTGAAGCTTCCCGTATCGAACAGTACCGTTATTGCTGTGATAATCCACTTTCACTGCATGGATGCTACCATCATTGGCGCCGCTGACGAATGTGTGAGTATTCTCAACGAAGGCCAAGGCCTTCACTTTCGCTTCCGTGGAATGCCGGTATGTCTGACGCGATCTCGGAGTGAGGTTCTTTTCTAGCCGGGTGGTGTCCCAGATCTTAACGGTGCCGTCGTCCGCGGCAGTAACGAAGAAAGCATGGTCTGGTGCCACCACCACGCGGTTGACAGGCCCGCTGTGCTCCCCGAAAACAGCAACAAGCCCCCCCGTCGGTTTCCAGACCTTGTCAGGTTCATGCCCGTTGGCTTTCATGATCGGTCGTTTGGTGTCTACCTCTTTGACATAGGGTCCAAGATCAAAGAAGTCGGTAGGGTAGTTTTCCGCGAAGACAGAGTCTAGCAGCTTGAGAACAACAGGATCGTCGCCTGCATATGAGTGATTGGCATGGAATTTAGGAGACTCGTGCTCAGCTCCTTTCCTGTCATGCGGGGCAGGGGACGGGGATGGTGGTATCTCTATCCGCTGCGATGGTACGTCGACTTTGCCAAAGGCGTTCGTGGAGCTCGTGCTGGTTTCTGCATATGCCTTGGCGGAATCCTTGCGGTTCAGTAAACTCATAGCGCTGGATTTCCTTTGTACACCGTCGGTCAGCTTCTTGATGGCAGGATTCTCCGCATCGGTAGGCGTCGATGAACTGTCCTGTCCAGGGCTCTCCCTGCCTCCTGAGCCCCTACGCCCAGCATCTGAACTAGGAGGGGACAAGGGCCGGGATCCTGGGGTGGCACCGGGTGACGATGCTATCGGTGAGGATACAGGTGAGTTCTCTGCTCGGAGATTGTCTAGAGCACTCGGTCGTGGAATCGACAGACCGGCCCCCGTTTCCCTCTGACTCCTCGAGCGCATATGCCTTCGGCGGGAGTCAGGTCTATTGTCGATGGTAGTTGAAGCATCGAGTAAAGCATCTGTGATGGTGTGTGGCTTTCGCTCGTCCGTGCGGTCAGTTTCAGGCTTCCCCAAAGAGCTTCTGCGGGGTTTGACGTTCTGGGTTTTGTCAAAGAGAACAGTCTGAGGAGTTACCCCATGCTGCGTGAGTACAATAACGTCATTCAAAGGAGAGGTTACATTTTCCGAGTCCTTTGATTGACGCATTGACAATCTCCAAATGTACTCTCGGAGGGCAAGAAGTTTGGGCTCGTCATCGGCGCTCATACCCATATTCCTGAGCCGAGTGATCCACTGCTCATCCTCCTCATTCCTTGGCTGCAGGCTTGGATGACTCGAAATCTTGTGTCCCACTTTGGAGAGAGCACTGTCGGTCCCATTCAACGTGAAAATTCCATCACGGCTTGCTGCTTTCCAAAATATGCCCTTCTCAGTCTTTGATACCCAAACAAATGCCAGATCGTATACGCTCCTTGAAAGTGGCTTCTTGAGTGCGTCGAGCATTTCTCCTTCTGAGAAACTGAATACCTCAGCTATAACGAAGGGCCGCACAAGAGGGGTGAGGATGGAATATTTATCGGCCACAGAAAGGAATTTGGTTGAATTAACAACGAGATGGACAGCTGCCTCGCGGATCCAAGCGTTTGGATGAACCAAAAAGCGGACAGTGATGTGAAGAAGATCCCATGTTGTCGATCGCTGGAAAAGGCCAAGATCCGCCATCGCGGCCAGCGATCGAAGGACTCTTTCGACGACAAACTCCTCCGGATCTGTCATCGATTGAACCATCAACGGCAGAATGTACTGCTCCAGGCTTGTACTTCCGACATAGGTCGCAACGCCAATGACGGCCTCAAAAAAAGCGCACTTCAGGATCCAGTTCCTATCATTCAAATAGGTGTTTAGATGACTTAGTACGACCTCACTGGTCTTGAGATTACCGAAGAACACGCAGAGGTCGGATACTGAGCCCAGAAAAGCGCGACGAACTGAAGCATCGCTGTCGGTCAAAAGGGATTTGGTATGATTCTCGAAGTACTCAAGCAGGTCGACTCTGGCGACGTCGTAGAGATTATGATATGTAGCATCCTCCGTCCATCTGGGTTCGGACCCAGCCGGTATCAGAGCTGGTAAACGAGTGTCAGAACGCAGAGCCTGGATCATGTCCAGAAACCTCAGCGAGGATTGTGCTAGAGATGCAATGCAAGATGCGTATGCAGCCCGGACCAACGGGCTTGGCTTTGAATTGGCGCTAGGAACGAACGGTTGCAGTCTCGGGAAGATGTATTCGGAAAACAAATAGGCATTGACCGGAGAGACCACATGGACCATTTCCAAGAGCTGGGCAAGAGCACGGATTGCAGCGACCTTCACCGAATCTGCGCGGTCGTTGAGAAGTATCATGATGTACGGGAGAACGCGATCCAATTTGGCTTCATCCGACAGCCTCTCAGCGAAAGCAAGGAGGATGTCGCAAGCTTTGACCCGGGCAAGTGATTTGGACGTATTGCGCAAATTGGAGACAACAAGCGTTAAGAATATCAACACGCCATCGTCCGGTTGGGACGGAGACTTCGGTGTTGGTTGTCCATACTGAGGCAGGTCCAGCTGAACGGGGAAAGTATTACCGGTGAGCCTCGACGTCGTGCGACTCGACCCGTCCTTCGTGGCCTTAGGTGAAGCCCCCAAAAAGTAGGATATCTTATCGAAATCATAAAAGACGCGTTCAATTCTCTCGTCGGCCTCTCCTCTATTTGCTGACTCGGCTTCAACCTGCGCTCTACCCGACGACGGGTCAGTCATGAGTGACATATACTGATGCAGAAAGCTGTAGAAATAGTCCGGGAACGCCTTGTTCTTCCAGAAATTAAGATATTCATCTGCCGAGTATCGGGACTCTGGTTCGAGCTGAATCATATGAAGAATCAAGGCGCGAATCTCTGGGTCCTCAATCTTGGCAAGTTGGCTGTGTTCCGGACTGTATTCCCCTTTGCGGTATTTGTAGATCTGGCTGAGAGTGAATATCGGCGACTCTAGGAAAAGCTCTGCGATGACGCAACCGGCACTAAATATATCCATAGCCCAGTTGACATGTCTACTTCCTGGTTCTTCACCGGCCACAAGGAATCTTTCCGGTGCTAGATAGCAGGTCCGACGTCCCGAAGTATCAAAGTAGAAAGAGAAATCCGCCGGGTTATCCTCCGGGAGGAACGTCGGCTTGAAAGAGGACGAGAAGTCGGAGAGATAGAGCCAGTTCCACGAGGTAACCAGAACATTTTCCGTCTTGATATCACCATGGAAGACATCTATCGAATGACAATCCCTTAGTGCACAGAGAAGCTGAAAGGCGATCCATTTTTTCTCAATATCTTCAGGAAAAGGCCGGGTACTGCATAAAGTCAGGATCCAGCTCATAGAGGCTAATGCGACACCTACCTCATCCGGTCATAGAGAGAGCTGTGTATGTATTGGCGAACGAGATAGCCTCCAGTGCTGGTTTCCAAGATCCTCTGATAACTTAAGGCATTCGGGACCTCGGACAGTAGCTTACGCTCCCCTATGCTAGGTGTTAGGATACATCTAGGGGATGAAGAGGAATCGCAGAACGTACGGATGATCGCCTTGATATATGGCTCCAACTTCATGCTGGGATAAGGCTTCATAATGACCTTCACAAAAACCAGTCCATTATGCTGCCGAGCTCGGATGCTTTTCATAAATCTGCCACCACCCATGGACTTCTCATACACCAGATCCGAGAGCTCGGGAACATCGATCCCAGCCGAACCCGCGGACAGGGTCGTGAGGGAATAGCCTTGGCCCATGGTGTAGAGGCGCCTTCATCTCACAGGGCTTGCAGCTTGGAGGTTATCCTGAGCATCGATCATCAAACTTTTGTAGAAAGGGGCTGCCGGACAGTTCTACAACCTCAGATTCTCCCCACACAGGGTTTAGCCGATTGATCGTAGGACGTCGCAACGTCAAGTTCAACGCGTCTGGAGGGGGCCGATAGTGCATATCGGTCACATGATTCCTGCAAAGGCGGTGAGGCTGCAGCATCGCCGCGCCTGACGGCAGCTTCCTGAGGATGCGACTAAGACTGACTATCTGGAATGGATGGGGAGGGAGATGCTCCGGAATTTTTTTGCGACAGCTGGACGCTGAGCGGAAGGTTGATTACAATGATAAAGCATTTTCTCCAAAATGTCCCGCTGGATCGTATCATGACTGATCATTTGCCCCTCGAATGACAGGTGTCGCCGATCCACCTCGATGACGGAACTCGTTCTTTGTTGGCCAATGACCGTGACCTTCTCGATGTTTCGCTCACTTGGGTCGCAGTGCACAGCGAGCTCAGGCGTTGATGAGCTGGCCAGCTTCGATCTGATTCGGGGGACTGCAATCGACAGGCGTGCTAAACACTCGGAGCTTGTTTCGCCAGCTGGTGGGCACCCCCGGCTGCAGCCAATCACACCGCGCAGAACCCCCATAAACATCGGCCCCGTTTGCTGATAGCTGTACAGCGGATGATTCCCAAGCACTATTTAGCAACCTACGGACTTCGTATTCGTCGCCAGCTCCTTACTGCTGGACTGTGAGCCGCGTGCATACCGAGTGACGATCTACCCGGTTCTGCATTTTCCTTGTCAATATCTCCGCTGCCAGAGCCTCACATAACCTCATGCTCCCCTGGTTTCCGGGTTCAATAGTAGTACCCGTTACTAGCTCTTGACTAAGTTTAACATCATCTGAGGAACGTGCCTCACCGACTGATTGTCGACACTCGCACCTCTTCAGCGAAAACACCCCACCACTGGTTGGTCAGGAGCAAGCCCAGGTAATTCTAATCATGACCTATCCTCACGGTCGCATCCGACGAGAAGTCCCGCTAAGCTCCTAAACAGCTCGACCAGCTCTCGCCACATGGCTTCTTTAAGGCTGGATTCATCTACTTCATCAATTGCACCCGTTGAACAGCTTCCTTTTGAGGTTCCCATCATTGATGACAATGAGCCACTCGTTGACGTGGTTCGAAAACTTCAGAAGTACGCGATCATATCACCCTGTATAGTTAGCCTCGTTAACCGTTGTCACTTAGTTATATGCTCGTCGCTATAAATGACGTTGCATGCACCTTTGAAGAGCTGAGGTTCTCCCCTCATGGCCAAAACCTCAGGTTGCTCCTGTACTCCTTGGCTGACAATTCACACAACCCTTGTATCATCTCTGCTTTGATGTGAGTGATTCGTCCCGGTCAAACGTCCCCAACTGGGTCTAAATCTACCTTAGGATTTTAAAATGGCAGTTCAGCAACGAGGCGGAGAACGATTGGGGTTTGAATGAAAGCCGAGGATATGCCTGCGAATATGTCGCGTGGCAGTTTCTCTGCCACATTGACCAGCGTGAAACCATTGAGTATCTCCTTGAGGAACTCAAGATTCCCATACAAAGTGGTATAAATATCACGCAAGCGGAGAGAGGCACTTCGGGGTTTGCGTCGGCGGCTGGCGAACCCTTCACGCAAGAGGGTGAAAGGACCCCTTTATTGTTAAGCTCATCTTCCTCGCTTTATCATTTCTTCGGCGGCAACAGACGTACAGGGAGTTCTCTCGACATCAATGAGCCGGGATCCAACGCGTCTGCAAGCGATGCATATGAGCTTGAGAGATTGTCGAGGTTTTTTGGACTTAACGCACTGGAGATTGCAACAATTGCACACGCAAAAAGGTTCCTCAGTCAGAAAGTGGTTCAGAAAGTGATAGACAATATTTGGAACGGCGAGATTGTCTTCTGGGACTCTTTGAGCGTGCACTCGAAGAAAAAGCCCCAATTCTTTAACAAAAGGTAAGCGCCCCAACCTTGGATGAAGTCACACTTTGATGCTGATCTGTACGCATCGTGTAGGACGGCAGATCCATATTCACGGCTGAGAGTACCAGTGTACCGGAAGGCCTTCGAAGCTGCCTTCTTTGTCTCATTCCTGTTTCTCTATTATGCTGTCTTAGTGGAGAGGAAGCCTACTGGAATTGGATTGTTTGAGACCATGATGTACATCTGGATTGCTGCTTTCGCATATGATGAAGTTAGCGGGATGGCTGATGCGGGAATGCTCTTCTATCAGATGGACTTTTGGAGTGCTTGGAATATGGGCATTATTGGCACAGGGCTTGCCTTTGTCATTACCAGTGAGTCATTTGCGCGTTATCGCAAATATGCCTCATCCTTGCTCAGCCTTTCTATTTCAGCTGGACCAGGTTGCTGCGCAGCTGAGATCATCGACTGAGCCTGGCTATGGATCATTTGGTTGACTCAACAATCATCCAGGGACAATCGGTCTAGCCAAACACAGTGATTACATCACGGATGTGTCGTTCGACATCCTATCTTTGGAGGCGCTGTTTCTAGTTCCAAGGCGAGACCTCCCCCCTGCTATGAGACCCGTTTCAGATTCTGACACGAGAGCTGAACAGGATCTGCTCCCTTGTCAGCCTGAACTCTTATTTTGGAAGTCTGGTAGGCCATCCCTGCAGCCGTGTATGCGGAAGAACCCGGTTCTGGAAAACACATTGACAGATTCGACGCACAGATCCCGGTGCTCAAGGAGATGGTATGGTTCTCCGCTCATGCAGACCGTGGCCGGTGGCGAAAATCCTGATAAGGTGCTCTAGACCAAAGCGTTTTTTCGATTCATCCCGGTGGTTGTAGTGCTGTACCTAGGTGGGTGACCCCGATGATGCATGCGACCCGGCTTAGTACCAACGCGCGGTGGACGTGCACCTGCAGGGTTCTTGACTACATTCACCATGCTTGCGCGTGACCGCCTCTCTCTGCGGCAAATGTCGTGGATTTTGGTGAAGGTGTTCTTTGGGTATGGCGGTGAAGACCCCCCATTATCGACCGCTACTTGACTGACCGGGCGAGGCAGATCGAATGTGCTGGGCTTCGTGCGTTGTTCCTGTTGTGGTGGCATGTGTTCTTCAAACTGACGGTGGCTGAAATGATTGGCAAAGGACATCGCTCACGATGTGAGTCTAATGCACCTGGCGGCCGCCATGCAGCCCAAATCCGAATTGCCAGGGATTTTGCAAAATCGGTTGGCTCTCGTGTGAAGTTGACTGACGCGCTAATTCTTAGATTTCCCCGATCTTTGGCTACGGACTGATGTGAGTTTTCCCCCATGTACTCTACTGCGCCACAGGCCCCATGGGACGTGTCGGTCGCATACACTTGCGATCACGTTGGCCGCTCCCAGCTGCCCTGAAACTTGATGAGCCGGGCATGCTTTCCTCTTTCTTCCTCTTGCGCATGGGGAAGGGGGCGATGCATCCCCGCTCCCAGGGCTGGAGGCCCGTTGACGCCGGAAACCCCACGGCGCCAATCGGTCGCGGCGCAGGGGACCTATCGCCAGATGTGGCATCTCGGACGATCGTCCCATCACCACAGTCTCGGGGGGCACAGGAGGGTGGCTGATTGGTATGACCGACAGGTTGATTTTCGTTTCCATGACCAACTTGTTGTTGATTTCGTCGTTGGTCAGTTTAATGAGCATGAGTCTGGAAGGGGTACGTCCAATGATGCTGCGGGGTCTGTCCGGTCCCCGGTATGTCCGCCGTGCTAACCTATCGACCCAACCGTTGTCCTCGTTCAGGTCATGGCCCATGCCCGCGAAGAATATCTCTTTCAGTACGTGGCATGCTCCATCCTCATTCGGCCCTATGGCCGCCCGCTGATGCGTGGAAATAGGCTGTCTATCTATGTCCTGGAAAGTAGCAATTCCCGGCGCTTGACGTACTTCATGCCCCCCCTGGTCCGTATATCGTCCCAAGTCACCCTGCATGACTGGGTTGGGTCACTGACAGCAGGCGTCACTCCACGGCAGAATCTCATCCCCCTCCTCTGTATCCGCCCCATGAGGCTCTTTTTACCTGCAGAGCACATCCGCCGGGTGCGCATCGTGTTGCTCCGGGCCACCCACCTACCGTTTGTCGCACTGATCTGGGCCTATGAATCTAGCCGCCGCTACGTTTCTCGGAGAAATAGCCAATTCCCGCCCACCGCGACAACGACAACAGGGAACAGTCGACCGACGTCTGCCATCCCGATGGGGTTCTCTCTCTCCACGCACCAGGCCCCGCTCCATGCCTCCGCACTCGAAGGGCGTTCGTTGGGATCCAGCCGGCCCAGGGAACGGTCTAACCCGGGTCAGCAACCCGAGGCGCGCGGACCAAGCTCGGGGCGGCGCGGCCGTGGTGAGACCGCGGATATGATCGACGAGGTGGAACGGTTGCGCACTCAAGTGGAGCGAGTGGCTGCTCGGATGGCCTTTCACCAGCGAGGCCAGTTATGATGCAGGCAGGAAGGCTGCAAGAAACTGGAATACTGTGCAGGGCGGCGCGGACGGGCCACTGCGGAAGGACGATAAACACACGCACCTGGTGCATCGCCGGTGCCAGAGCCTAAGGTTTAGCGTGAGCACCGGCCAGTGACCAGTTCGGAAACGGAGGTACGGAATCGGAGTCCCTACTAGTAGGTGTAGACCCGCTAGCGACGAACAACCTCTTTGTACCTTGGATGATGATGATGATTGTTGGGGGTTGGTGCCGTCTCTACATTTCGTCCGAGTCATTTTTGTTTATTTTCTGCGTGGATTTATCTTCACTAGACAGTTATAGAGAGAACACGACAATCTGGAAAAGCTGGTAGCTCCAAAGACGGACGGATCTCCAGGGGCAGGTATGGAGTATTTGGAGTAAAAAAAAAAAAGTATCACCCGTCCAGGATTTGACAAATTAGAAAAAAGAAGAGAAAAAAAAAAGAAAAAAGTAAAAATAAAAGGAGAGACAAGAACTCAATCTCAGGGAAATGAAGGAGACCAAGCCAGAAGGGTAACAATGAGAGGGGGGGCACCCCATGGTATTCTCCGTCGCCCTCACGGGGGTTGGCTTTCTTTGTTGATGGTCCAGGGTTGGGGCGGCCGGGATTAGGGCCGGCTGCCCCTCTCTTCTGCCCTGGCCGGGTCGCGGGAAACAAGTGAGAACGCCTGCTCTCCAGTCTTCCCTCCTCCCTTGGCCTGGGCCGCCTCGCTACTCCTCCTCCGTATACTCTACCACAACATCCATCCATCTTCACACTCTCTTCCCTTCAGCCATCTTGCCGCAGAGGCTCTTTTCTCGCGCAAGAGCTACCCACAAATCATTTCGGGCTCCGAATCTTCCCCAGCAATGGGGCAGTGTTGCCAACCGGGCCTCCCTGGCGACACGCACTGCAGTCCTACCTCGCCAAGCTAGGTTACCAGACTGTCGGGACCTACTATTCCCTTTTCATGAAGACCAGAGGCAGAAAAAACCGCGCTGTTTGAGCCGACTGTTGCTGGTCAGCAAGTCTGCCAGTCCCCGTCGACACTGCCAATAATTCAGCCGCTATTGTTGCCCGTCTGTCTCCAGCACCATGGTTTCCAGAGGCACCGCATCCCTCCCACCCCCCCCCACTACTATCTCTTTCCCCCTGCTCCGTTCTCTCCGTGCCAGTCCTCATCTATCATCATCTCCTTAGTGATGGATCCCCTGGTTCGGTCAAGCCCGCTAGGCGGCAAATGACGGCGTCGTCCGGTGGGAATCAAACCATGCACCCTCACACCCACCCTCCTCCCACCCCCCCGTCGACACTGACAGGGTACAGCGCCGACTGACACCTTGGCCTGATCACACCCTTCCGCGCTAATTTATTGCGCAGAGTCTCAAATTGACGCGCCTATCTGAATAATGTTGCAGACCCAGGCTGCAGTCCACTTGGACCGGCCTTTCCAGCTAGGTTCGCTCTGAATTCTTCCCCATCCATGCAGCAACGTTCCGTCAAGTCTGCCTTGCCTGATGAGGCGTCAAACCTCTTGCGCATCTCTTGTTCTTTACCTGTGCCCCATGCAGCGGCTGCTGTGCTCCAATCATCATATGGCATTCCGCGAGATAATTTTCAGCTGTTGTTCATGGTTCGCCACATCTGCTCACCCTGCAGCAGCATCGCTATTGAGTCATTTCTTCTTTTATACACTGCATACACTTTGTTACTCTCCTTGGATTTCAACTTCATAAATAACTCCTTCACACCGGCCCCTTCTCAGACTCAGAACCAGACTCATCCCGAGAGATCCAAGAACATCGAAGCCATCTGGTCTACCTAGAGACATCCACGTCCTACCCTTTCCCCTAGTTCCCGTTTCAAGATTTTTCTGTTTCACATTTTGATGCTTGATCGTTGATTTCATCATGGATTGTACACCGACATCGTTCCCATCCTCTCCCGTTGCCCGCTCTGTGCGGGAGGATAAAAGGGTACTCGAAGCGAATTCAACCTACTCGTCTCCTTTCCATACGGTTCCTCTCGACAGATACGATTTCCAGTCATTCTCCGGCCTGGGGATTTCCAATTGCGAAACTGGATCCCCCATCGATCAGATTAGAATGTACCCGTGCCCAGAGCAATACGCGCTGTCAACGAGCAACTGGTCCGGCCCGATAACGCCTTCGCCAAATTTCCTCGAAACCCCACCGGATGTTAGTCACTTCGCAGCCAGGTCACAATACGAGCTATTCGGTAGCCGTGCAGATGTTTCTGTATCGCCCAGCTACAGCTCCGTCATGGACTTTCGTGCAATGCATGATGAGATCTCTCCCTTCTGGCCCAACACTCCTCCTTCCGAGACCATGGGCGTCTCCGAAGGATGGACCAAAGTTGAGGAGCGGCCGGAAGACATGTGGGATGCATCCCTATTAGATGGCGCCAACAACACAGCGATGTCTACTGTGCCACAGCTGCCTCGGTTGCAAATCAACACCGCCTTTATCCACCCCCAGCGACCAGATAATACTCAGACGGAGCTCGATGCGAGTCCGGAGGCTCCTGCCGAGGCTATTTCGAAGTGGATCGAAGATGTCAGTGGATCACCTCATGGCGAGCAACTCAAGATACCATCGGCCAGCGGTCTTGAATGCACAACGTGTGGTCTCCGCTTTACGCGACGCTCTAACTGTCGGGAGCACATGAAAAGCCACGACCCTAGCTACGTACGGCAGCACCCATGTGAGACCTGTGGGAGGGAGTTCAGGCGAAAAACCGATCTGAAGAGACACATAGATAGTGTAAGCGTTAAAACCTGGTTGTTTCAAGTCCATTGCTAATACTCTACCCAGATCCATCGGGGCATTCGAAAATATGGCTGCGAGAAGTGTGGTCGACGCTACAGCCGGCAGGATACTCTTTCAAGGTAAACCATACCTAACAATTTACTTGCAAGCACCAAATTCTTATAGCACTACAGACACCTGTTGGATGGCTGCGATGGAAGACCCCGGAAATCTCGAGCCCCCCGGGCAGACCCCGACGCCAGACTTGGCGGCAGCGGCCCTCTCTAATGGATCGAATGGACACTCGCTTTATTTCCTGGTAGGCCATGTCTGCGTTGATCGCAAGGTGGCTACGAACCATACACGACTGCATATTCTTGGGAGGCTGCACTGACGTTACCGCTGTATATTTGGAGCATAACTACTTTGTACTTTTTTCTTTGTATAAGCGCAGGGAGGGCATCCTGATTTTGCTTTTGGCTTTTGGTTTCTCGTGAGGGAGACTGCGTCGACTTTTGGTTCAACCTGCAAACGTTTGGAATAACGCTAGAGCTCCAGCATGGCCCAAGAGCGGCTTATAGAAATCAAGCAGGGCATGGCAGGACCATGCTCCTTTTTTTACCGAGCTTTTAGCCGCCATGATTACGTCTTTGCACTTTGGGGGACTTACTCCAATTTTTCCTTGTTTGCGACATGCCCCCCAGTGAGCCATGCAGCGGACTCCGTGGCCTGTTAGGTCCACCGGACAACAACGGGCTCTTACGATTCATGGCTAGACAGTCATGCCAATGGATCCTGAGTGATGACACTTGCAGGGATCCAGCCTCACTTCCAGGCATCCACGGGGTCACTTCCGTATTTTTCTTTGACCCGGATCCGTTAGAGGGCCAACGTCGGAAGGAATGGATTCCGGGCGATGACGGGACTGGCTGGTCTTTCTGGCGTCTAATTACGCTCGCTATCTATGAAACTGACCCAATGGCGCGTCCGTTCAGACGACGTCCAACCCCATACTCGGGGCTGACCGTGGAAAAAAGTACGAAGCGGAGGAGCATGGGCGTCTTCCGGTCCTGCACGACTCGTTAGCAATGGGCCGTACGGAAGCTTATATCGGCTAAGCACACCAGGAACAAGCCAAGTGCTGCAGCGACTGGCCTAGCAAACTCAATACACGCTGAAAGCCAGTCCGCGCCGAACCGAATCGGACACCGATGGCGATGACTGGGCAGGCTGGTCAGCCCCAGGGTTCCATTTGGCCGCGGGAGTTGTCAAAAAGGGCTACCCATCGCCGAGCGCCGTAGAGATAACCATTACCGTTATGGCTTGGAGGACTATGGGGAAGTCGGAAAGGTTCCTAGTGGACCCATCGAGTCTAGCTGAAGGCACGGAACATCGTCTGTAAGTCCTTCCTATTTGGCCCTGATCCCGCCGGAGCAAATGTTTTTAGTATCTGGGCACCATCGGCTCCAACTCTAAGACCAGTGGATCTCACATGCTCCCCGAGCTGGTCTGCGACCGGCTATGGTTTGATGCTACGGAAGGAAGAATCCAGACCCCTAGCGAACCTTTTAGGTCCAAACAAGCGCGACCCGGATGGGACCCGCCAAGCGCACGGAATGGACGGCTGGTGCTGACAGTGAGGTTATTCAGCAGCGCGTTTCGTGTCCCAGGGCGGGCTTCGCTTGGAAACCCCTTCAATTGCCTTGGCCTATGCATTCTGCTTACTGAGGGGTCTAGCACGACGTGGTCGCCGAGATAGGTCCGGCGAGTGATCGGAGCAACCCTTGTCCAAGAGGGGGGGAAAACAAAAAATGGCGCCATTCTCATCGTCAGAAGCTAAGCGCGCGAGTGGAAATTAACTCCGTCTATCGCTGACTGAATAATGTGAGACGGCAGGGGGCATACTAATCCAGGGGAGCCAAGGCACTAATAAATGAGGCCATTCTCATTATCACGCCCTAACTAAGGAACTAGGTAGACTACGAATGGGATAGACGCCTTGACCAAGGCAGTTGCCTTGTGCACTGTGCGCGGCCGGGTCCCTGCTGCTGATTTATGCAGTGACCAAATGCTGGCTGAACGTTCACATCCGACGGGTCCAGCAAGACCGGCAGGTCAAGCGACACGAGCAGTGGTTGCCGTCTAGCAGCCTACATTAGGCAGCGGCAGGCTGCAGCCTATCTAGCACTGAATATTCAGGTTGGCACGAGGTCGATGAAGACCTTGTCGTGGACTTTATACTATGATAAGTGGTGACAGTCTGCAAAGTCCCAGTGATGAGCAGGAGATTTGGCCCCGACGGACCGAGCACGAGGGGTCACTTCGCCGAGTCTGTCAGCTAGGGTCATCCAACCGAGTTTAGCAACTACAAGCGTGATGAAGGGTATGCCACAGAATTTGCAGACAGTGAATGCCAAGCTGGACAGCATCCCTTCCAAGGACCTCCCATCTCGTCCCACGAAGTTGGTGATCGGGGTGTTAGCATCTATCTCAGGTGCCATTGGGGCGATTCCGAGCAGAAATCCTGATGGCAGGAAAATTAGCTCATGTCCAGCGTATCCAGCCACGAGATGATGTTCTGGAATACACATTGGAGAAAGTGAGAGGGTTGAGGTATTGCTGACTCCGAAGCAGCCAGCAGCAGCAGCAACAACCAGGAAGGTACTCTGTACTTGGTACGGAATAGATGTAGAAGACACGAGACAGGCATCACACGAACAATATGGGTTTTCTGCCACCGCCCGGGCGCCGATTGGCCACTTCCCCGCCTATGGCGGTGGCCCTCCTATTGTCCCTCCCCAAATCCTCGCTCACTTCTTTCGCCCCATCCCATGCAAACTGGGGTCTCGTCAAATCCCTCCGTCTGTCAGCCAGTCCTCCAGAATGAGTGCCACTGTAACCGTCACCGAACCTCCGAGGATCACGGCAGAAAATGTCGCGACCCTCTTCCCCGAGGTCGACACTTCGCTCGCGCGGGAGGTGCTCCCCACTGCGACCAGCAACCCCTCCGCCAGCCAGGCGGGCGACGAGCTGGCCGGCTACGATGAGGAACAGGTTCGCCTGATGGAGGAGGTGTGTATCGTCCTGGACGAGGATGACAAGCCCATTGGCAGCGCCAGCAAGAAGGCTTGTAAGTTCCTGACCCCTTTTGGTCATTTAACGGAGTACTGATCCTGCGACCCAATGGGCAGGCCATTTAATGACCAACATCGATCGCGGCCTCCTCCACCGTGCCTTTTCGGTCTTTCTCTTCGACTCCAACAAGCGTCTGCTGCTCCAGCAGCGGGCTTCCGAAAAGATCACCTTCCCCGACATGTGGACAAACACCTGCTGCTCCCACCCTCTGGGCATTCCGGGAGAGACGGGGTCGCAGCTGGATGCGGCCGTGCTGGGCGTGAAGCGCGCGGCACAGCGCAAGCTGGAGCAAGAGCTGGGCATCAAGCCGGAGCAGGTCCCGCTCGACAAATTTGAGTTCTTCACCCGAATCCACTACAAGGCGCCCAGTGATGGGAAGTGGGGAGAGCATGAGAGTATGTTGCATCCCGACCTCGATGGCCAGTTGGCCGCTAACCCTGTCTAGTTGACTACATCCTGTTCATTCAAGCCAATGTCGATCTGAAGCCCAATCCGAATGAAGTGCGCGACACAAAATACGTTTCCGCGGAGGAGTTGAAGCAGATGTTCGAGCAGCCGGGATTGACGTTCACGCCCTGGTTCAAGCTCATCTGCAACTCGATGCTGTTTGAGTGGTGGGCTCACCTGGGCTCGCCGTCGCTGGAGCCGTACAAGAACGAGCAGGCGATCCGTCGGATGTAAGGCGTGGCGAAACAACCGACGATGTCATGGCATTCGCATTCGTACTGTGCTGCATTGCGCATGAATCTGACCCGGCGCGGTCTTTCTTGATTCCCCTTGGCTTCTGTTTGGACAGCGTTTGCCGGTATAATCCGAGCCAGATACCAATCCTGCAGCGGATCGATCAATGTAGACTCCTAATACCTCTAGCTATTCATGAACATATTCATTATCCATCTCCATATTTCATATTCCGCAACTTAAATCTTCCCTCCTCTCCAACCAAACGTATTAAAAAAAAAGAAAAGAAAAATCACTTCGTCCCCGTCCTCGCATCCGTCGCCAAAAACAACACACAACTCCCCAAAATGACCGTCCCGACCACCGTAAACGTGACCTGCGTCTTCCACCCACTCTGCACCAACGCCGCCTTCCGACTATACTTCTTCACGGTACGCACATAATTCGCAAACCCATTCCCCAAACACGCCAAACTAAGCACCCAGAACACGATTCCCAGCGGGAGGGCCATACGGCGCTCTAATCCCGTCGGCGGGGTCTGGAAATGGAAGGAGATGATGATGGCGATGGCCACGATGGCGAGGTACATGGAGAGGCGCAGCCAGGAGAGGAAGGTGCGTTCGTTGGCGCAGTGGTCGCGGGCGTCGGAGGTGGTGTTTTCGAAGAGGAGGGCGCTGAGGTAGGGTCGGGTGAGGAAGATGTGGGTTTTTTGGCAGAGCGGACTATCAATGTTGGGGGTTATGTTAGAGGGGTTGCTTTAGGAAGAGGGGGACAGGGGAGAGGGAGGGGGTATACTCGTCTGCGAGGATTGGGGGACTGTTGGCGGCGTTGATGATCGGGTTGTATGGGGGTGCGGGGAGGGTGTGTCGGTGTTGGTGTTGTTGTTCTTGTTCTTGTTCTTGTTGGGTTGTGGTGGTTGCCATGGTGCTGTGTGCGCTGTGGTGCGCTGTGTTGTGGTGAGTGTAGTAGAGATTAGAGGCTGATGAGTGAGAGTGAGTTTGTAACTATACGAAGTCGACTAGTTGGACTGCATACGGCGAAGTATGCGATCAGACCAATCGAAGGGTCCGATGCCGGGATCCACGTGATGTGGTATCGGATGATGTCATTGTTGATACTGTTTCTATGCTGCGCGGTATCGATCATTGTGGTGCTATGGTTTGATACTGTTGGTTTGATACTCTCTCTACGTGTAGTAACGTTAATTACTCATCCGATATCAGATTCTCAGCTCCTTGATAACCATGGCCGTCGATGAGATGGTGATCGCCTCCACTCAAGCCTTCGGCTGGACCATCTTGTTTGGGGTGAGTCGCAGCACCGCTGATTGGCTGCCGCCGGGTATCTTACGACGCCGTAATTCAGTGACGTCCGGCATTCATCGCATCTTTCCATCGCGGGGGTCCATGGCTTTTGCGGGGTGTCACTGCATTCTTGCCTCCAGCACCACGGTATCTGGATATTGTTAATGCTGTTACCTAAGTGTCCACGCATAGAGACCAGTGCATTCGACTTTGAGTTTAATCCGACAAAAAGTCTGCAATCGACATGGAGTCACTAGCAAGCCTCGACAGGCGTACTAGCAGTGGATCCGATGGCCTGAGCGGCAAAATCTGCTGTAACGCGAATACCGGATAGCCTGCGACTCACATACAAAACCGGCCCGTCTCTTCGTCCTGCTTGTTATTCCTGCTGCTTCCCTCCTGCAGGTCCGAGAGGTCAATTCCCAATTCCCCCCCTGTCGTCGTGGTATAATCATGCGGATGACTGCTCCAGCGCCCCAATCCCAGTGATACAACAGCTAGCATTCAATCCCCGACTGACCAACCAATCCATTCTTCCCCCGTGGAATCCATTTCCGATCGCTACTATGGCCCGCCGCAATAGTATACGCGGGATCGCCGATGAGCACCGCTATAGATCCAGCTCGCCCCTCGCTAGTACCGCCATTGCCCGCGATATAGAAGATTATGCCGATGATGAGGGTTCCATGCTCACGACCGATGACGATGCCTCCGAGACCTCCACGATCCGCGCCATCGGTAGCCAGCCAGGCACGAGGCCGCATTCCTTGGCTGGATCGTATCAGCGCCCGAGTTTCTTCACCACCGTCTCCCATGCCACGGTGGTTCCGCACCGTCCGGATCATGATGGGTTAACGCGGAGGGAGCGCGAACGGGCCATTGAGGATGAACGGAACCTCCTCACGGATAATCACTTTCTGGAGTCGAGTCCTCACAAGGGACGGCGCATGAGATTGGGCTCTGCATCGGCGGCGGAGACGGCGTCGTTGCTGGGGGGTGAACGGCGCGGGTCGCAGTACGAGAGCGTGGATTCGGAGGAAATTGATAAAAAGTGGGAGGAGGCCGTCATGGCAGGACTGATCCAGACGACATGGAAGCGTGAAGCCCAGGTCATTGGGAAGAATGCGGCTCCGTTGGTGGTGACCTTCCTGCTGCAGTATTCTTTGACTGTGGCGAGTATCTTTACCCTGGGACATCTGGGGAAGAAGGAACTGGGTGCGGTGAGTTTGGCGAGTATGAGCGCGAGTATCACCGGTTATGCAGGTATGGGTGCTACTTGAATTGGTTACTTATCGTGTTGTACTGACTGGAGTAGTCTATCAGGGTCTCGCGACTAGCTTGGATACATTGTGTGCGCAGGCTTATGGCTCCGGACGGAAGAAGCTGGTGGGTCTGCAGATGCAGAAGATGGTCTTCTTCCTCTGGGCCATCTCCATTCCCATTATCGTGCTGTGGTTCTTCGCCGACCGGATTCTCATTCACATCGTGCCGGAAGAGGAGGTCGCCATGCTGGCGGGATTATACCTGAAGGTGGTTGCGCTGGGTGCGCCGGGATACGCTTGCTTCGAGAGTGGCAAGCGATTCGTGCAGGCGCAGGGGCTCTTCTCGGCCTCCCTCTATGTGCTTCTGATCTGCGCTCCTTTAAATGCATTCATGAACTACCTGTTCGTGTGGCAGTTCGGCTGGGGCTTCGTCGGAGCGCCCATCGCCGTGGCCATCACGGACAACCTGATGCCTCTCTTCCTCTTCCTGTACGTGTACTTCGTGGACGGGTCCGAGTGCTGGAACGGCGTGACGACCCGCGCCCTACGCAACTGGGGACCCATGATCAAGCTCGCCCTCCCGGGTCTCCTCATGGTCGAGGCCGAGTGTCTCGCCTTCGAAGTGTTGACCCTGGCGTCCTCGTATCTCGGCACCACGCCCTTAGCCGCCCAGTCAATCCTGTCCACGATCTCCAGCATCACCTTCCAGATCCCCTTCCCCGTCTCCATCTCCGGTAGCACGCGCGTGGCCAACCTCATCGGCGCCACACTGGTCGACGCCGCCAAGACCTCCGCCAAGGTATCCATGGTCGGCGCCGTCATCGTGGGTCTCCTCAACATGCTCCTCCTCTCCTCGCTCCGCTACTACATCCCCTACCTCTTCACCTCCGACGAAGAAGTCATCGAGCTAGTCGCACAGGTCCTCCCCCTCTGCGCCGCCTTCCAGCTCTTCGACGCCCTCGCTGCCAACTGCAACGGGATCCTGCGCGGTATCGGCCGGCAAGAAATCGGCGGCTACGTGCAGCTCTTCTGCTACTACGCGATCGCCATGCCGATTAGTTTCGGGACGACGTTCGGACTCCAGTGGGGACTGTTCGGTCTGTGGTCGGGGGTTGCATTGGCCCTGTTGTTGGTGTCGATTATTGAGGCGTTCTTCCTGACACGGACGAATTGGAATCGCTCGGTCGAGGATGCTCTGCGTCGGAATGCGTCGGTTTAAGCATCGTGTCATGTCTTGTATGGATTAATCTTATGTGTGATGATGATGTATACTGTCAACAGCATGTTTTGATATAGATGATTGTACTTTATGCTTTCTTTGCGTCTGCATACAGATATGACCGATCAATGAAATGATATCATACGAACTAGTTACCTACCATGAATTTATGAATTTTCCCCCATTAATCCCCCCACCACACCATAAATAACTTAAAACTCCAAAATCGCCCACGTATGCTCATCCACCGTGGAAAAGATCACCCCCGCCGTCAGCAACTCATCCCCCGCCCTCGCGACATCCGGCATGGGCAAACTCAACTTCGCCGCAATCAACTGCGCATGCAACCCCTCATTACTCTGCGGTTCCGTCTTCAGGAGATGATACACTCTCTTCGCGACGGGGCTCATCGCCGGTAGACCCTTTCCGGCACCGTAATCATCCCCTGCACTGACACCACCCATCGCTGAATCTCCACCCTTCATACCCCCTGCCCCCTCAGCACCAGCACCACCAGAAGATGCCGTACTCGGCCCCCGAGTAAAGAACAAATGCACGGCCGACGCCTCGAGCAAATGACAATGCAACTCATTAATATCCCGAACGGGGCGGACGCAATGCGCGCCCACGAAACGTTTATTGCCGAATGATTTGAGTTTTCCGAAGACTCGTGCGTAGCCGTTGAGTTCGATTTGGTTCTTGTTTTTGTTATTGGAGGTGGAATTGGTGTTGGGGTCATCCGTGTCCATGGAATCGGCCGTCATGGAATCAATCCATTGTTTGGCTTCGATTTCGCCGGTGCCGTCGTCGAGTTTGTATGTGATGTTGGTGCTTTGGGAGGAGATGTTGCGGACTTGGCCGATGAAGGTCACGGAGGCGACTTCCGCGGAGTCGATTTGGTAGGGTGCTTCCGGGTAGGGTTGGATGGCGTCGAGGGCTTGTTTGATGGTTATGGGGCGGAGGGTGGCGTTTGTGTAGTCGGACTGGTTTGGAGGGGTTGTTAGTGATGGGGTTGGGAGGAGGGATGGGGAGGCATGGGAGGGGGATACCTTTCCCCCTGATGGGCTGTTCATCTCGCCGGGCATGAAGCCACCGCCGCTACCACCGCCGCCGGAGTAGGTGCTGCTGTAGTTGTTGTAGCCGTTGTCTGGTGTTGTGTTAGTGTTATGACTGTTGGAACGTGCGGGGATGTAGAGAACGGCATGGCAGGGGGGATGAAGGGCGTCATAAGTAGTAAGGATACCTACCCATGATGTACAGCGTGTCAGTGTGCGGATATGAGTACAGCAATGAGTTGAGGTGAAAGTGAGTCCAACAATTCACTGAAGATTCATTTTACCGCATCGGGACGTGTCGACGCGTCGCGGGGAGATTGGTTTGCCTCGTTTGCACTCCGGAGCAACATTGATGCGGATCCTCACCGCCCGGCGAATTCTCGCGGTCAGAAAAAAAGTCTCAGGCCGATAAGTGCGACACTGTCAACCACAATCGGTACAGACCAGAAATCCGTCAAAATGCCTGGTCGTGCCGCTTCTCCGGCCATGTCGGAGAATGAGTTCGACATTACCAATGCGCTGTTCCAGAATGACAGCGACTCCGACCCCGAGCCCGCTACGAAGCAATCCAAGCGGCAACCGAAGGCGGCGGCGCCCCAGCAGCTCGATTTCCTCGGCGTGGACGGCGATGACGATGATGAAGATGACGAGGCGTTTATCGCCGAGACGCAGGCGTCGGCGAATCGAAAGGGCTCGAATCTGAAGGGTCGTACGGTGAAAAAGGGTGGTGGTTTCCAGGCCATGGGATTGAATGCGAATCTTTTGAAGGCCATCACACGGAAGGGTTTCTCGGTGCCGACGCCCATTCAGCGCAAGACGATCCCTGTGATTATGGAGGACCAGGATGTCGTGGGTATGGCGCGCACAGGTTCCGGAAAGACGGCGGCGTTTGTGATTCCCATGATTGAAAAGTTGAAGAGCCACAGCAGCACGGTCGGATCTCGCGCGCTGGTCTTGTCGCCGTCCAGAGAGTTGGCGTTGCAGACGCTGAAGGTTGTGAAGGAGCTGGGCAAGGGTACAGATCTGAAGTCGGTGCTGCTGGTTGGTGGTGACAGTCTGGAGGAACAGTTCTCGATGATGGCCGGTAACCCTGATATCGTGATCGCGACGCCCGGTCGTTTCCTGCACTTGAAGGTCGAGATGAACCTGGATCTCTCGAGTATTCGCTACGTGGTGTTCGATGAAGCCGATCGACTGTTCGAAATGGGTTTCGCCGCCCAGTTGACCGAGATTCTGCACGGCTTGCCCTCCACTCGCCAGACCCTGCTTTTCTCCGCTACCCTGCCCAAGTCCCTGGTGGAATTCGCCCGCGCTGGCTTGCAGGAGCCCACCCTGATTCGTTTGGATACGGAGAGCAAGATCTCTCCCGATCTGCAGAATGCGTTCTTCTCCGTCAAGTCGGCGGACAAGGAGGGTGCGCTGATGTATATCCTCCACGAGGTCATCAAGATGCCCACGGGCCCGACGGAGGCTTCGCAGCGCATCAAGGAAGAGGAGGCAAAGGGCAAAGGAAGGTTCTCCAAGAAGCGGAAGAGAGATGAAAAGACCAACTGGAAGGAGTCGCCCACGAAGCATTCGACCATTGTCTTCGCGGCAACCAAGCACCACGTTGACTACTTGTACTCCCTACTGTGCGAAGCCGGTTTCGCCACCTCCTACGTTTACGGTTCCCTTGACCAGACGGCTCGTAAGATCCAAGTCCAGAACTTCCGCGCGGGTATCTCCAACATCCTTGTCGTCACGGACGTGGCGGCCAGAGGTATCGATATTCCCATTCTTGCCAATGTTATCAACTTCGACTTCCCCTCGCAAGCCAAGATTTTCGTCCATCGTGTCGGTCGTACCGCCCGTGCTGGCCGCACCGGTTGGAGTTACAGTCTGGTTCGTGATGCCGATGCCCCATACCTTCTCGATCTGCAGCTGTTCCTCGGTCGGCGATTGGTCCTCGGCCGCGAGCATGGCGACAATGTCAACTTTGCTGAGGACGTAGTCGTTGGAAGCTTGCCTCGGGATGGTCTGTCCCAGGGCTGCGAGTGGGTGGCCAAGGTCCAGGATGATGTGGCGGATATTGCCCTGCAGCGTTCGGTCGCCACCAAGGGAGAGAAGCTCTACATGCGCACGCGCAATGCGGCGTCTCTAGAGAGTGCCAAGCGGTCGAAGCAGGTGGTCGGTTCCGACAACTGGACGGCCCTGCACCCACTGTTCAACGACGAGACCAGTCAGATGGAAGCCGAGCGCGAGAAGATGCTCGCCCGGATTGGCGGCTACCGGCCGCAGGAGACAATCTTCGAGGTCAACAACCGCCGCAGCGGCAAGCCGGAGAATGAGGAGGCCCTCAGCACCATCAAGCGTGTCCGGACCACACTCGACACGAAGAAGAAGCGCGCACAGGCTGAAGCACAGGCCGAGCTCCTCGGCAGCGCACCCGCCGAAGACGCTGATGCCGACGATGCCGAGGACGGCGCCTTTGACGAAGAAGACGATGATGTCGGTGAGGGAGCGGCCGACAACATGTCGCTTGCCGACGAATCCGACCTTGAAGTCACTTTCTCCTCCTACAACCAATCGAACGACAACAAAGCCAAGAAAGAAGCCAGCGCCACGTCATTCCAGAACCCCGAATACTTCATGTCCTACACCCCCAACAACACCTCCCTGGCCGAGGACCGCGCATACGGTGTGCACTCCGGCACGAACGCCAACTTCGCCCAGGCGTCTCGCGATGCGGCCATGGATCTGCTCGGCGACGAAGGCAGCCGCGGGTTCGGCGAGCCTCGCACGATGATGCGCTGGGACAAGCGACACAAGAAGTACGTGTCGCGTCACAACGACGAGGACGGCTCCAAGGGCACGCGCCTCGTGCGCGGTGAGAGTGGTGCCAAGATCGCCGCCAGCTTCCGGAGTGGCCGATTCGACGCCTGGAAGAAGGGCAAGCGACTTGAGCGCATGCCTCGCGTGGGTGAGGCCGAGACTCCGGGTCTGGGTGCTGATCTTAACTACCGCGGTGGCAGACGGTTCCGACACAACAAGGACCAGGCGCCTAAGCGGGCTGATCCTCTTCGCGGAGACTATGACAAGATGAAGATGAAGAACGCGGCAGCCAAGGAGCGCCAGCTGGCCAAGGTTGGCGGTGCTGCCTCGGGTGGTAGGAGTGAGCTGAAGAGCACGGATGATATTCGGCGGGCGCGCAAGTTGAAGCAGAACCGTCGGGAGAAGAACGCTCGTCCGTCGCGGAAGAAGTGAGGTGATACCTTCCTGTTGGGTTGTTTATTGTATATACCATTGTGCTAGGGTTAAAAGCTGAATTCCTTCATACTATATATTCCTACACGCATGAAAAATGAACCATAGTACATAGATCAATGAACGTTGCCAATAGAAGCACACCCCGGCACACCCTCCTCCTCATCCCACCTCCCATCCTCCGCTTGTTTCTCACCCACCACCACCTCTTCCTTCGCCTTATTCCCCAAACCCCCAACCCCAACACACCCCAACACACCCTGATCTTCATCCACCCTCTCCTCCCCCTCCTGCCCCTCCTCATTCTCCTTCTGTAACCTCGCAATCAACTCCTCATACTCCCTAATATTCCTCACCCCCTTCGGCATACCATTCACCTGCAACCCCTGCTCATCCATCAACCTCTCCCTCACCACCATAGCTCTCCTCCACGACTCCCGATCCTCCATCCGGGTCTGCCACGCCTTTACCCACGGATACGCCTCCAGAATCTCCCCCCCGTCGTCCCGGGGGATTAACATATCCAATTGACAGTTCCACGGCAGGAAGGCGAGGTCCGCATATGTGCATTTCTCCCCGACCAGCCAGGTTTTGTTGGTGAGGATGGTGTTGAGGACACTGAGGACGCGGTGGACTTCGTTTTGGTAGCGCGTTGTGGCGGTGGGGATTCGTTCGGGGGAGAGGATGTTGAACCTATTCTTCTTATAAACATGTTGTTTTTGATGTTTTGGGGGGGGGGGGAGGGGAGACGTACCATCCACATTGTCCATAATACGGGCCCTGCCCACTCATCTGAAACTGAAGGTATTGATTCAGGAGATGTTTCTCGGCTAGCGTCTCAAAGCTCAATTGATGTGTTGTGTCGTAGACGTCAATGAGGTATTGGATTATAGCGCCAGATTCCCAGAGGGTGAGGTTTGTGTTGGGGTCTTGAATTGCTTTTTTTTCAATCTTGTTAGTATTTTTGTAGTTGGTCTTAGGATGTAGTATATTGTAGTAGAGGTGGGACAGTACCTGGTACACGACCATTAGGATTAACATCGATAAACGGGGCTTTCTTGACGTCATCGAATTTGAATGATTTGATGGTGTATGGAATCTTCAGTTCCTCGAGGATGACGACTACCTGTTGGGGATTGTGGTGGTTAGTGGTGTGTGTGGTATGTTTGGGGTAGATGTTGTGGTGTGGGGTGAGCTCAGCTCAGCTCGGTGGACTGACTTTCCATGGGTTAGGACCCGAAGCTATACCATATCATTGCTTGTTAGTGGTGTGATGTATAATGGGATGGGGGTAGCATACGGGTTAGCCAGACGATGATGGGCTCAATTGTCATTGTTTCGGTTTTTGGACTGTGGTTGTTGTTTGGGCGGATGTGGAAGATGATGCAGCAACTGCGGGGAGCTGGACTTTATATATCGAGCGCAGTCGAAGTACTAAGGCTGCAGGCAGAAGCTTGGCCTTGGCGAGGGATCTGACAGCCTGATGCCCCGGGGCTACTAGTGGCGTGGCGTGGTGTGACGCCGTCGTTCCCTAAATTTAAGCGTGCCCGGGGTTGTTGGGGCCGTTTGGAGGGTCAGGGAGTACTTTGTACACGAGGACAATGACATTTGGGGTATTGTGGTTGAGCTTACTCGGGTATCTATTACACTTGTAGTTTGCTACCATTGAGTATCTATGGGTAAAAGTAAATAGTAGAAAAGATGATTGTGTATCTCAAGATTCTGCGCAGCCGCACAAGGCTGGCTAGTAGCTTAGTAGCTATCCTGTCAGCGATGAATGGAGTTAAATTAAGTTTAGATACTGGATTCAAGACTGCTTACCTCGTGGTCCTGGTAAACACTAGTCCTCACGTAAGCCCACCATTTCTAGCGAATCCCTCCAAAGTCGGCCCTCCTCCACAGGGCTGTACGTATAGCTCACACACGTTCTTCCAACATGTCCATCATGCTCAGCATGCACTGCCTCGGCACAGTCAGCAAGATATTTTCCACCCTTGCCCTCCCACTCACGGCCCACCGCAGCCCACATGGTAGTCGCCGCTCCCTGCGCCGGGCTCTTCAAGACCTTTTTCACCGTCTCATCATGCAACAACCCTTGGATCTGTTCTTCAGTCATGTGTCTCCCCAGCGACGTAGCAATCACGCCGGGGTGGAGACTCGTCGCATGCAAGCCGCGAGACCCATACCGACGCTCAATCTCATTGGCCATATAGATATTGGCTGTCTTGGACTGACCGTACGCAACATGGGCATTATACCCGCCCTTCTGGAAATGATAGTTGTCTGACTCGTTGATGCCGTGAACCCTATGTCCCGACGACGCCACCATGACCACCCGGGACTGAAACGCGGGACTGCTCCCAGCGAGCAGGGCAGGCTTGAGCAGCTGGAAGAGCAGGAAGTGGGCGAGATGGTTTGTCGTGAATTGCACCTCGTACCCATCCTCAGTGAGCTGGAGGTCTGGCAGGGCCATGACTCCAGCGTTGCCGATGAGGAGATTCACTTGCTTGGTCTTGGCGAGGATGGCTGCTGCGGCCTGTCGCACGCTAGCCAGGGAGGACTGGTCCATTTGCACCAGTTCCATGGTTCCTGGCTGGAAGATGTCGCTCAGAGCTGCGCGTGCTTTGTCCAGGTTCCTGGCCGTCAGGTAGAGGGTTGCTCCCGTGGCTGCGAGAGCACGAACGGTCTCGACTCCGATTCCGGAGGACACGCCTGTCACGACGGCGACTTTGCCCACCAGCTTGCCTTCCATGTTGCTATCTTGGACTATTTGCAGAGCCGTGGGTCGCGAGTCACCAGGACCGTGGGGGTTTGCGTGGGCGGCAGTATAGCGAGACATGGTTCTGTTGATGCGGTCAAGAGCTTGTTTCTGAGCAGATGAGATGAGTTGAGGCTGTTGAATAGGGATGCATCCTGAATAGAGATGAGGCCATATTTATACCAATTTTCTTTCACTGATAGATGTAGTAGAAGAGTGTCGAAGAAGAGTGTCGAAGAACTCAGCCAAACCATCTGGCTGACATTATTGCCTGTTTGGGGCTAGTGCTCCTGACGGGTCGAGACGGCGTCACCTGCAACGACCCTCTGCCTCCGAGCTGACACTTTTCACCTTCTTTGTTCTAGTTTGCCTCTTATTGTATCATAGCGATGGAGGATATGAGTGCTCCACGGCACCGACGACAAAATCCCTCACGGTGTGACCAGCATCAACCATGGTGTTATCCAGTAACCCCGGTGGAGTGGACGAGAAGCGTCAGCGGAAGAAGCTCCAGAATCGGATAAACCAGCGAGCGCGTCGTAAGTCCATTGTCTGGTCTCTTCAGACCCGCTTACTCACAATACTCACTAGGTCTTCGTCTCAAGAAAGAACAGCACGAGGAGCCGGACCGGCGTCCCTTCAGTGTGCATCGTTGGAGACTCGAGGAATACGAAGCGCCCCGCAGTACTTCCTGGAAGCTATACAGCTCCCTTCACACTCCTGGAAATACCCACAAGGATGAGACACCAGAAGAGCATCAGATATCAACTGCCATATCAGCAACAATAACCCCATCCAAACTCACTCAATGGCAAACCCCCCTCCCAGCCGACAACCTCCTCCACCTAATCTACTACAACGTCTTCTGGGGCTTCTTCCAAAACAAAGTCCTCCTCAGCCAGCTAACCATCGCGCTTCTCCCGGGCCCTAAACCCATCGAAGTCGTCCACCAAGGCGACCTATACCCCATGTACTCCATCATCATCCCCACGGCAACCGACATCCCAGCCTGCCTCATCCCCACCCAATCCCAAGAACGGCTCGTCCACTGCTCATGGATCGACCTGATCCCGTTCCCCAGAATGCGGGAAAACCTGATCACCTGGGAAACCAGTTTCAATCATGGCGAGTTTGTCGCGGACTTGATTGGGTGCTTTATTGATGGCATGGTGTTTCCGCCGCCGTCGTCGGATTTGGATCCCGCGGCCGCGACGGGGAGTATGGTGCTGCTGGGGGCGGAGGATGATGAGATTACGGCTTCCCGGAAGGGGCTGATTATCTGGGGGGAGCCGCATAGGGCGGAGAGCTGGGAGGCTACGCCGGGGTTTTTGCGGAAGTGGTCGTGGGCGGTGGAGGGGTGTGAGGAGTTGATTGAGTATAGTAATCGGTGGAGAATGAGGAGGGGGGAGGAACCGATGAGTTTTGCGGTGGGTGGATGATGTAGAGACTCAGGGGGGGGGGTCTGTAGTTGGGATTGATTGTGTTGGTGTTGGGTTGGCGTTGGTATCAATGAGATTGTATATATTCCGCACTTCACTATAACTATGATGATCTGTCCTGATAACTTGAGTCTATGCCCATAATGACATGTGACCGTACCCTCCATCAATACATACACATAGTACTCGCCCACTCATACCTACCTTCATGAAACAAACAAGCATCAACCAATCCCTCATCGTTATACTAACAACATCAAAATCCAATCAACAAGATCAATCCCCATATCTCCATTCCGGATACACACCACTATGAAGAATGCAATTAACCAAACAGCCTTCTTGCCGAGAACACGCCAAGTCGCTCAGTTATATTACTCGATGTAAGTATGTCTTCTGGTAGTAAAGGAGTCCTACGGTATCAAGAGTTTGAATTGCAACGCAACGAATGAACGATTTCATGCCAAATCTACAGAGTACGTGGCACTAGAAAGGCATGGATGCAGATATACCGCTAATGTTCGTATACCAGTGAATCAATGGTGTATTTTGCTATCTATCTTAGCTAGAGCTCCTACGGGCTAGGTGGAGGGAAGAATGTCTGACATACAAAATAATATGTTAGACCATTCTCACCACGCCATAGCCTAGATCATAGACGCTGAGTAACGAATGCAGGGGTAGACTTGTTGTTCAGGATATTGTGGCATGAAAATATTGGACGGATGCCTCTGAAATGGTCTTCAGTATGCTATGGTGAGCAAAGGGTGGTAGATAGCTGGCATTGGGTTTTGCAAGTTAGTTAGAAGATAGGAGAGACTTGAGCAATCACTAAGAGATGTCATCTGCTGGGAGTAGCTGCATAGTTAGAGCTGGATTGGCAAGGCGAGCGAGGTGTAGTCCCAATTCTTGAGGTGAGCTGGTGTCATGTTTGTCGAGGCTATATTTGGTTGGACGGGTATGACGTTCAGCTAGGCTGACCTTCCAAGTGAAGCAAGATGGAATGACTTCAGATCCAATATGATGGGGTACTAGCACTGGTTAGCTATAACCCTCTGAAACAATATTTGCTGGAACGACCAAGCCATGATCGCTGGCTTGCTCTGCCAAACCCAGCGGAGGAATTCAGCAACGGACGGCCCCATAGACAGGGCACGGGCCATGGAAAATATCTATGGAGCTTTTCAATTGCCGTCTGTAGATATGCAAGTATGTTACTATTCCCCTTCGTTTTCAATAATTGTCTGCCCCTTCCATCGCGGTGGAGCGAGCAATGGCCCTCTTCACGGACCGTCCCGAAAGGGATCGATTTCAGCTGGCCCAAAGGAGAAAAAGCTGAAATAGGGTTTCCCAGCGGGATTGATCAAAGTTGGCTAAAAAGGGAGAACCTTGAAGTCACTCGATTCGTCGTTCACAGAAGTACTTGTCATATCCTCACCGACACTCTGCTAGCTGGGTTGCCATTTTCGGACGTACTCAACTTCAACGCCCCCATGCAGATGACTCGTCATTCTGTACTGCAGCATACAGGCTGCCGGTTCAACGTCCGTCATGCAGCCAGGTCGCCTGCGAAGTCTGGCCCTCCCGGCAGCCTGGATGGAGAGCCACCGCCAAGGCTGAGGTTGACGCGGTCACCGTGTATCGCGTTCGGCGAGATTCAAGGTTTTGTCCACGCCATCACTCCGACTCGCGCAGACAATCACATCCATCCAAGTCACCGGTTGTCCATGGTATGTTGCCACCTCGTCGCCGACATGCTCCGCAAACTAAGCTAAGTGCGTCCCGTGGGAGTGGTCATCACGAGGAGGTAGGGACAGCAGGTTTCACGGCGACACAGGGAGCGCATGATCCACCATGTACAGCCGCGATGAGGATGCACCCATACAGCGATACGTCTGCCCCATTGAATAGGACCTTTGGATGACCTACCATGATAGTACGGCTAGGACCAGGCAATCCGTGATGCCAGCGACAAGGCCCGATTGATTGGTCTCTTCTTCCGAAGCCTTCGTGGGCCGGGATCAAGAGATGGACATAGCCCTTCCGAGGTCATGTCGCTGCGATCTCCGCGTTACGGTGCCTCTTTCTTTCGGTCCGCTCAAAGCGCCGTCAACGCGCACGAAGCCTCCGACGGCCAATACATCGGTAAGTGAAGCGGAAAGCGTCTTCCAAGGGGCGGATCGGGTACTCTTGCTGAGCAATCTCGTGGCATTTGTCTAAAGCACGTTAAATCTGGCGTTCGAAGAGCGGTATTTCCCTACCACTTGCTCCCGTCACCTTTTCTTTCCGATTTCCCTTCCTTGGTTTTTACCATACTACCTGCAAGCTGCATGACGCGGAACGCATTGATACTTAAATCATGCGCAACCTCGGGCAAGCGCTGGTCAGGCAACAGCATTGTTGTGCCATTGCCCTCAATTTCGCGCCTGGACACAACAGAGTAAAATTAAGCATGCACATAAGCAACTAGAGTCAAAGGGAGAGGGTAGGAGGCAAGATAGGTATCACGATGTCCCATGATTCGGGAGGGGATGATGGCAAAGAAGCAGTTATACCCGATACACTGCAGGACGACTCTAGGCGCCTGCGGTGACCATTGCCCCTCGTGTCGTTCTGTGCAAACCCAGCATGGCTAGGGTCCTCTCGGGAAGACCCTTCTCGGAAAATTTCATTGTTTTCTTGTGTAGCCCGGACACGCACTAGCACTTGCTGTGGGAGGGTCGGATGTGCAACCAGCTGGGTCGCCATAGGAAGCGATGGCCACCACCGGTGATTTCTGCCATTGGCTTCGCGGAACTGACTTTCTTGCCCTTTCTCTTCCCGCTTTTGCTCTGGTAGTGCGCGTTCTGCCCGTTATTGTCTCGGAGCTGAGCCGTTATGGATCAAGATGGACGCATTCAATCACATCCACGGGATGAGACCAATTCCAGTCAGCAACGGAGGGGAGCAGTTGGATCTAGCGTTTGGCTCCGGCGTTCGATATAGATCGATAGCAGAGGTGATAAGGAGCTATCCTTAGAGGCATGTTAGTATCAGTGCGGCGTCAGTAGTCCGAGCGATAGTCTGTTTGAGCCTCGAGCGGATGACAAATAGTGCGCGTCAATCGTTGCCGCCTCGGGTGCTGCGTGTTTCCCAAAACGGCAAGCTGTGGCTCCCGCCCAGGCTAAGCCCCAAGAGGGAAATGGCAGATCCCGCGTCCTTTTCTTTCCCTCAGGCCTGCTTCATTCTCACTGACATAGACTCGTTCCTCATATTCAGAGCAGTGGGCATGCCCATGCCTGGCCCTCCTCCAGATGGAACGCGGGGACCGCGATTATAGTACATACTAGGCTAAGCTATCTTTCCGTACGCGTCCATCCTGCAGCCTGCATGGTACATCATCCTTCATGACCCGGGCCCTTCCCCCATTAGGCCTAAAGACGGGGGTCGGTCGCCTGAACAGCCGAACTATTGGCAGGCTTCGGAGCCCCTCAAGAGGCAGATCGTGCTGGTGGCTGCTCAAGAAACGCTTTGCCTTTGCGGTGGTGCTGCGGTGCTAGCGCCGAACCGGAATGGATCAGGCTGAATCAGTGATCCCTTGCGGGCATCCCGCGTACCGGACGGAGTATGTGCCAACCACCCATCACGGAGCATGGAGGAGGGGGATCTTCTCGTCTGAATTGATTTCCGGTCTCAATTTTTGTCTCCGAGCTCGGATTGACCCATGATGGAGCTTGGTGAGAGGCTAAGCCGGGGCTGTCATATGGTAGCCCAAAAGGTTAATACCAGAAATTCCCCGCAGTGCCTTCTTGGGCGCTCCCCAGGTGATTGTGAGTCGTGACTGGTGCTAACCGGTAGGACTAAGATGACATTCCAGTTGGGTTATCGAAGGCCCACTCAAAGGAGTAATAGAAAAATTAAAGCTCCAAAAAGAAAAGGGGGAAATAAATGAAGTTGATGATGAACCGGTTGCTAACGCTTCCCAGGCAGATGCCGTGGGAAAACCGTTGTCCGGAACCCATTCGTCTGATCTGAGTGGCCCCTCTTGCTTCACCACGCGTCGTGGTTCCGTGTTCTGTGCTCGGCGAACCCGGTGGATCTTTCCGTTCATCAGAGGATCAGAGGATCAGAGGGGCCAATTTACTTTCGCCCATCACAGACACTGGGGTTCCTGCTAAATTTCCGGAGCTCAGGTGATTCAACCACCTAGATACAGGCTCGTCCCACTGGCCAGGGCGTTGCTGCTGCTGCAGCCACATCTTGTTTGGAAGTAACCAGTAACCACCGCCATGGATTGTTCCCATGGACCGGACAATAAGCGTCCGTTGGAGAATAACTATCTACACATTGGTGCGGAGTCGCCCTTCGAGATCCGCCTACATTGGTTCGTGGCCAGCTTGCAGGCCTGTCCGATTCCCTGCGCTCGATTTGCTTGATGGCCATCGCGACTGGGACATTCCTGCGTTTTAATGTGGACCACCCTTTAGCCGCCAAAGCCAATACCCAGGACGTCCATTCAGTTTGCATAATGAAACTGGGATCGAGTGTAGGTGCCAGGGTTGGCCTGCATGGCCCCCAAGAGCCGACCGGCCGATTTCTTCCACTGCGGCACTCGCAGAATGTGGTACATACATTCCTCAATTGGCACACCCGTTAATCCATTTACACGGCGTGGGTGGGACCCAGCATAACCTATTGCAGAATCCACGCGGAGAATTGCGGCCTCTCAGTCCAGTGGTCCGGGCTATTGAGCTGGCGTTATTCATTGAAGCACTCGACACCCGGTGCAATGCTGCTGTCCAACCCGATCGAGGGGCTTGCAACCGCTCAAGGAGGCTCTCCGTGAGGACTCACGATAGATACATTGATCATGCCTTCCTAGTGCTGTCCATCCCTTGCACGACCCCCGAACGGTCAGCCATGTGAGTGACAACATGTCGATTTGATATCCAAAAGTCAACACGCATGTGTGCTCATGCCACGGCAAAAGAAACCTGGCCCTATGACCAAGACTAGACCCCTCCCACGGCAGTGCGGACGGATATTTAGTCCTGCTGGCCCTGAGGGATTGGGGTTGCCTTGAAGCGCTATTTCCGATACACATCCGTACGGAGTATATACAAACCTAGATTCGAAGAGGGAAATAGAACGACGTAGGAAGGTAAATAAAGAGCGAGCGAAATATTATTGGTGAGCCACAGCCCCCAATTATGAGACGAGAACCCCGAAAATCTGAGGGGAAGAATACAGAGTTCCAGGGGGGGCAGAAGGAAGGAAAGAGACGCAGTGAGATCATTGGAACGATTCCGAGATGACCACGTTCTTGCTTTCCCTGGCCTCCGTCCGTCCATTCTTCCTTGGTTGTGATCTGAATAATCTTCTGGAACTTCGGTCCAGACGGTAAGAAAGGGGCGGACAAAAGGCAGGGGGGTTGGAAATAAACAGAGAATGGCGATGAAACCGGAAAGAGGGTGAAGACGCCTGTGCCTACTTGGGGCGTTCCCAGTGGTGTGGCAGGATGTCATTCTAGTCTTATCCTGAATCATGGAGGGGAAGAGGGTACACAGAACGAACACGCCGTCACCCTTTTGGTTTATCCGCCCAATGCAATTGATGGACGAGCTTAAAATCCTGGCGGCGAAGGCCCATCATCAGGCCTCATTCGGTAGCGCGTGTCAAACTGGGGACGGAATGCACCCCCCCAATTCTACCGAGCGGACTATTGGCAATGGGCGCCGCGGGCGGGCGCCGATGTCGATCCGTGGCTCCCCCTTCGCCTTGCTTCCGGGCCAGCTGATTGGCACTGGCCCCAGACCTTGACGACTGAGGGAAAAGAGCGAAAAAGGGCAAAAAAAGAAAAGAAGCGAGTTGCTCGTCCCAGTTCCAGTTCCCCTCTTCCTTTTCCCCTCTGGGTTTTGTTAAACCCTTTTCGGCCGGTGTCACTGACAGCGGCATCCAGTCGCCCATCGCCCATCCATCGTATGCAAGCCACGGCTTCTGACCCAGCGAGCCGGACAGGACCGATGAACCCATCATCGATGGTAACCCCCTAATGATGCCGAGGAGATAGACAAATAAAATAAAATCGAGGCAGGGAAAACAGAAACGGTAGGCCAATGAAGAGAAGTCACAACCAAATTAAAAAGACGCATAAATAAGTGTGATGGAAAGGGTCATCGTCACTCTTGTAAAGCTGAAGCCCGAGCTTGTCGAACCGGACCCCCCCTCTTCCCTCCGGAGCATTGATATCACTCGTTCCTCCGAACCTCACTAATCTCCATACTTACATATTTCCCAGACTCGACGGAGCCAAAGATTCCCCATTAAGATCTACCATGATGGAGATCAAGTCTATCGGCTGCTAGTCGGGGTTGCACTGGCCACCAGTTACCCACTTCCGGTTTCCATCTACGGCCGGTCAACCAAGCAAACAAGCTCCCTTCATGTTGGGATCGGTATAAGCCTTGTCACAGGCTGCGGGCAATGACGGGGGAGCTCATTTCTGATCACATTTCCTTTCTTATAATTATTTTCTTTAATGCCTTTCTTCGACGAGGCCACGCCTCGGGGGAACCAGACCGCCCAGCCGAATTCCTCCCTCCTCTTTCTGGTGTCCTCGCCTTGGCCGTTGACGCCTGGTACTTCTTGGGGGTCTTCAAACCCAGAAATAAAAATTAAAACCTCCTATTAGTGATTGCTTCCCTTCCCCTCTTGTCCAGGTTTTATTTTTTTTTATTCAATCCTTTTTCTTAAATTCTTTCCCCATATATTACTCCCTGACATCTCACTCGTTGGGAAAAGACAGTGTGATCCCACCGGATTTTTACGCCTCACTTTCCGGTATAGTTCACCGTTCCCGCATTTTGCTGTCCGGGGGATTGGGCCAGTTCACCCTCAAGTTGTTAAATCTTATACGAAGGGAAGACAGAGAGCGGGGGCGAAAAATAGGAAATTTAAAAAAAAGAGGGGAGAACATAAAAAAAAAAGAATAATAAAAATCACGAAAAGGATAGCCCTACGCTTATTGTTACTGAAAGGTAAGGTACAACTGGTGTATTTTATTTGCATCTACTTTTTTTTTATGCTCCCACGATTATTGCTTTTGCCATGGCCATTCTGTGCATTTTCCCTGGGCCCCAGTGATCGCCCACCATGCTGCAATAAATCATCCCAGGATGGGGACCATCGAAGCTATGGAAAACTGCTGTCACGATCTGGCTTCCCTTTGCTGATCGACGCATCCTAGTTTCTGACTCCTCCAATAGTGATTCTGGACTGACTGATTATAAGCTCCTGTGGTCCTCTGACTGCAAGCGTGAGGTTTCAATGATGACTGGCAACTGAACAACACACCGCAACCGACTTTGACTGACTATATGACGACCAAAGGCTGTGGGTGCTAGATATGTTGCCTACTTTAAGATCGGAACCAGATCGCATCCCATTCTTGTGAACACCGTGCTTCCACTGTCAAAGGGACCAAGGTTTACCAGATGCAATCTTTAGTCCTCCCTCCTTCTTCCTTCATCGCTACAGAGTTTGGACACCCCAGGTTTAATCCGGGCCCGGAGCGGCTGCCGTTGAACTTGCCTCGGTCGACAAATGCTCGACGATACCCCCCTCGGGATCTACCACTCCCTCGCTCTATGTCCGGTTCGGTCCCAGCAGACGACCCGCTGGAGACTTCTGGAAACACCAGACGCCCCGGACACCCAGAGCTTCCGCAACCCGTCACCACCGTGACGGCGACCACCTCCATCTCCGCCGGCCTGTCGGGACCGGTCCTGCCTCCAGGATCTACTCATGAGGCCGTGGCGCAACGCATGATCTCGGTGTCAGGGGACGACACACTGCGGCAACCCTTCGGTGTGGGGGACACCTTTCCGTCATCGCGACTGCCGCCATCGCTGGTGGGCCCAGGCATACCACAAGCTGCGCCAACAGCTTATGCACAGCCCTCATTTAGGTCCTCACCTCCTGGGACAACGGCTCGCGCATTGCCGCAAAAACCCACTCGACGCACCAAAGCTCACGTGGCATCCGCGTGTGTCAACTGTAAGAAGAAGCACCTGGGCTGCGATCCAGCGCGCCCTTGCCGGAGATGCGTTCTCTCGGGGAAAGAAGTGAGTGACTCCTGTTGGACCGACCGCCCTATCCTGAAAACTGAAGAGTCTCTACTCCCTGTAGACTCTCCGGGGGCGACCCCTTCAGATTCTCTACGGCCACGTTAGGATCGCAATTACTGACTTGTGTAGGCAACATGTGTCGATGTTACGCATAAGAAACGAGGGCGACCACCCTTGAAGGCAGAAGAAGCATCGCTGAGAACATATGCAGCACACATAGACAATAGAGCAGCAGCAGGGGAGCAGCACGGTCCTCAATCGAGACGCAGCCTACATAGAGCCACATCCTCACGAGAAATCCGCCCAATGACGGATCTGCAGATGCCTGGGGGCCAGGCTGGCGCCATGGCCATGAGAGCTTCGGCTGGACATCCCCAAAGATGGGCCACGTCTGTCTACCCTCAGGCCATAGATCCTACTATCACGATGCAGAGAGGCCTTGGACATCGGCGGTTTTCTTCCTCTGGCTCCGCGCAGTCTCTTGCAGCCGCTTCTCCACCCGGCTTTGTTCCGATGCCTGTTGGATATAATCCGGCTTTGGGGGCGGGTCGTATGCCTATGGGGGTGGGAAGACCGCTGTCGTCTTACACGCATCAGGGAATGAACCCGGCTACCACGCCACCCCAGTATCAGCAACCATACGTCCCCATCTCACCATATCCAGAAAGTGCTCGGATGCCCAATCGGATGTCGATGGGGGAATCTCCAATGTCGCGAGACCCTCGCGAGGGCTATCTGGAATCTCCTGTGAGGCTCCCGCCTATCTATCCGCCCACGATGGGAACACCGGCATCGGCACCGCAGGGGCATCGCCTGAGCGATCCGTATCCAGCAGTTTGGTCGCCGCGGACGCGAGAAGAGTTTCTTCAACAAGAGCACCGGCAGCAAATGTCCCCTCACGGCTTAATTGATCCACTATCGCCCAACAGTCAAATGCGACACGCTGTGTCTGACTTTGGGTATGGGGAACCAATGCCTCGGCAATCAGGGCCAACTGGCTCGACCGCAGAGAGGCATACACTGCACATGTCGCTTGTGCATACCCAAGACGAGCCCTCGACGGCCGAGGCCGATGCAGAGGGCAGTAGGCCAGCTAAGCGGCGCAAGATGGCCTTGGACGACATGGTGAACGACTGAATATTGTCCGTATCACATCCGCTCCCACCGAGTTCTCGGTCAAGGTCAGCACACACCATTCTTTTCTGACCACTCAAGGGGCTATATCATTCTCTTGAAGCATTCAAGGCTTGTAGCGGGATCTACAAAGATAATGATCTTAATGTGCACTTTCCTTTGTGTGTCCTATGTGTGCTCGCCTACGATCGTTGACCCGTCTCTCCACACTTACTCACCCCGTCTATTTTCCTTTGTCTCACACACAATACAAACCTCCGACTCCCTGGCACAAAAGTACATGACCCGTCGAGCTACGTTGAATTTCCTTTGTCAAATATTGTCACATCGCATGGATACTGGTATCGCCTTTTCCCTATATTCTTGGTCTGTTGTGTACTTGCTGCATAGCGTGCTGCTGTCTTTCTTTAACCATATACCTTGGGTCTTTTTAATGCTTTGGTCATCGTCATAGACGGCGTTGGGTGGAGTCCAAATATCACATTCTCAATTTATTGTTGCATGACTACGTATTCGGAGAGAGGGAAGCATCATCCAATGTACTTTAACACTAATATCCATGCCAGACTTGTTAGCAGTTGGCACCAGCATGCTGCAGCGCAGATACTATAGGACCGGGTGTGCTCATCAAGTAGTGAGTTAAGAGGCAAGTGTGACATGACTGAGGGTTAGTATGGGGCATGGAAGGCCCTGTAACCAATCATTCGCAACGCTTCCGAAGCAAGGAGGCGTGATTTATCGGGTGACATGGGATCTCTGTCTTTTTCCATGATCTGCGATCTCGACCATGCCGTTGATAAGCTGGGCTAACAGTGGGCTCCACGGCAGCCACGGCTGGATACGCTGCCGCCACATGTCTCACTTGAGCATTTACGCTCCGATCATGCTGCAAAGTCCGACAGGATTGCAGCCTTCCATTGGAGCCTGGGTGGGGGGGCAATGCAAGGGCTCGGTCCCAGATCTCTGGCTAGTGGCTGAAGGCCTGCCGTCACGGGACCGGGACAGCCGTTCCAGCGCCTTCCGATTTCTTCACAAGTCTTCAACGAGTATGCCTCATCGGCTGCCTCACAATGTGTTCTTGGTATGAATTCCATACCTTCTCTCAGAGATGCTTCTTTCATGATCCACCCAGCATTGTCCCGAGAGGTTGGCATTCCTGTCCGCGAGGCCACCTGGTGTCTGAGCTTCCAGCGAGATCATATCGACCAAAATTCCTCTCAAATGTATCCTGAGACCTGGATTAAACTTCGCTCTTGGTCTACTCCGTACTCCACTCATCTTTAAATCGGGATATGGACCCTGCGCTTGATCTTGCAACCATCTTTCTTCATGCCGTGCTAGCCAAGATCATTCCCTCGCTGAAGTACATGCAAGGTTCAACTTGGATCAAGATCTGTTCAGCTAGCCCAAGTCGAGATACGCAGTGACTCTGGGGGTTTGTGAAACCACAGTAAAATCAAGCGTACTGCCCTGACGGCCAGGTAGATCAAGTCCGTCATTTGTCTCACTGGGATACCTGCAGGCTAATCGTTGGAGACTCACAGGAAGGGAACCCACCTCTACTCACGTTGCCACGCATTCACTCACATTTTGATAATACGGGGATATGCCCATATGGGACTTGCAGACTTGACGGGTCTTTTCTTCCCTGATTATCTAAAAATAGTAATTCTGAGGCGGTATAGCTTTCTCTTGAGCTGACCAGTGTGAGCCGGATACACACGCACACACCGGAATGTGTCGGTGGGCGCTGCTGTTTGACAGCTCCTAAGGTCGTTTGCTCTTACATCAATATGTGCTACGTCAAACACTTAATCTGCACTACTATATATCTGAGGTCAAGTCCAACTCCTAAGTGACTGGATCAGCCCGAATTTCATGTGGATCCAGTTGGGAGCGTACCCTCAACATCAGTCTAGTCGAAATGAACACCGTGCTCATACGACATTGGTCTGCATTTAATAAAGCTCTCGAGACTCGTGATATTACTTGCGACCTTGATGGCAAAACATTGGACCTAGCCACTGTGGTGGCAGGAGCGAGGTATGCATATCCCTCGACCGCAAGCACTCAAAGCGACAGGCAAGTCGAGACTGGGATTGCGATGCTGACCCTTTGTCAGGTATGGGAAAGGCGTATCGCTCTCACAGACCACTCGGGAGCAAGTATGCCGATCCGAGGCGGCCTTGAAGAAGCACCTGGCGGATGGGGAGCTAGTCTACGGTTGGTCATGCTATTGCAGTCGTGGAATATAACACGGACACTTACCAACTCATGTAGGAGTCAACACTGGCTTCGGTGGCAGTGCAGACACAACGACCCGTGCAGTCAATAAATTGCAAGAGAACCTGCTACAAATGCTTCAGGCTGGAATCAAAGTAGACGGCTCGATCCCACTTGCTGCAAACAAGCAAAATGAGAACATCCTCCCGTTGGACGACCCAACCTCTGCCACAATCATGCCAGAATCGTGGACCAGGGCGACCATGATAATCCGATTGAACTGCCTAGCTTTGGGAGCATCGGGCATCCGACAGTCGGTCTTGGATGTGTTGCTCCAAATGATAGAGCATCATATCACCCCTATGGTTCCTTTGAGAGGCAGTATATCCGCTTCTGGTGACCTCAACCCATTATCGTACATCGGCGGAGCAATGCAGGGACATCCATCCATCCGTGTCTGGAAGCGCGACCGAGATTTGGATTGCCAAGTGCAAGGGGCCGATCTCGCTCTTGCCGAGAGCTCAATACCACCAGTGCGACTAGATGCGAAAGAGGGCCTGGCAATCGTAAATGGAACGGCGACCTCAGCGGCTGTGGGTGCTCTGGCTCTGCACGAGGCTCTCGGTCTGGCTGCTGTGAGTCAGGTTCTTGCCGCGATGAGTGTTGAGGCTTTACACGGTATGAGCGAGAGCTTTGATCCTTTTTTCGCGAGAGTCCGACCTCACCTCGGACAAATGACAGCGGCAAACAATCTGAACGGGTTCCTTTCCAAGTCAAAACTTCTCAATAATGGAGATGCGCTTATGCCTGGGAGTTTGCGACAAGATCGATATTCCATTCGCACATCCGCTCAATGGACGGGACCAATCCTTGAAGATTTAGAGTTGGCATATCAGCAGATTTCGGCTGAGCTTAACTCCGTAACGGACAATCCGCTCATCGACACTACTGGTGACAGGGCCCGCATCCTGCACGGTGGCAACTTCCAGGCCAAGTCAGTTACCAGCGCTATGGAAAAGGCTCGACAGGCCGTTCAGTCCATGGGCCGTATGCTCTTTGCACAGTGTACGGAGTTGATTGATCCATCCAAGAACAATGGCCTACCTCCTAATCTGTCTGCCGATGAGCCTAGCATTTCCTTTACATTCAAGGGGGTTGATATCCTGATTGCTGCACTGCAGTCGGAGCTAGGATATCTCGCCAATCCTGTTGGGAGCCATGTCCAGACAGCTGAGATGGGGAACCAAGCATTGAACTCACTCGCATTGATATCCGGTCGGTACACTCTAGAGGCCGTTACTGTTCTGTCGCAGATGGCAGCTGCCCATCTCGTCTCTGTCTGCCAGGCCCTTGACCTCCGTGTCTTACACCTCCAGTTCATGAGGGCTCTGCAGCACGATTTTGTGAAGATATTTGACGAGAGCTTGAAAGTCCAGACGGTACCCAGCAAAGACCATTTGACCCTCTCCAGAAAGGTCTGGTACGCCTTTAGTAAACAAATTGGACAGCTCCAGTCCGTCGATTCCTGCAATCGATTCCATGAGGCTGCCCGAGCCATTCTGCCCGTTTTGCTCACGGAGCTTTCTCCTCCCAATGTCTCCTCGAGTGTTATTCAATCCTGGATCAATCGCCTGGGCTCGCAGGCGGTAGACTTGTACCGCAGAACGCTTGAGGCATACTGTAGGAGTCCGGACGCGAGCCCATACCTTGGGGAAGCGTCGCGAAAGATGTACGCCTATGTCCGACAAAGCCTGAAAATCCCATTTATTACTGAGGAGACACTCTGGCGCCCGACAGATCCAAGCGGGAAGCAGTGTGGTGAAGCTGTGGCACCACCCCTCCCTACGATGGGCGATGTGATTGGTATGGCCTACGACGCCATTCGTCGTGGGTCTTTGTACATGGTAGCGGTCGAATGCATCGGGAATGTGGAGCAGGAGGTGGCGAAGAGCGATACCTCGCTGAAACGATATCGCTCTGATGAACGAATGAGCAAGATATAATATGGGTGCAATTTTATACTGCGGGAGATGATACTACATAGATTGTCTGCGAGGGCTGGATTATATACCCTGCCAGATATACTAGTCCTAGACAAAGCTTGATTGTTCGTTATATAGTCACACATTGAATATTCCGGTTCTTAATGAAAGCATCTTGCATGGAATGCACAACATCGTGCAGCACTCGACTCTACAGGAGAAAAACAGATGATGAAACAGGTCCGCCCCCATGCGCAAGGAGTTGCCCCTGGCATACGACATTACGAGAAAACCGGACAAAGAACAGGCATCTCCGTTATCGAAAAAAGCCGACCGGAGCAGACTAATGCAACATGACAGATGCCAACCGGCCAAGAAGTCGAGATGGCGACGGCCAGGTGGATTTAGCGGCTGGATGGGTCTCGGGGTTGGATGCTGTCATCGCCCCCGGCCATCGTGCAATCGCTTGCTTTCTCCTCCTCACTCGGCATTTGCGTTCCAGCTACCACCCTAGCAAGGCTCGACGCTTCTTTCTGCAAGTTGAATTGCTCCAAGGCTTCTTTCTGGAATTAACTAATTACGATCACGAGCTCTCACCCGTGCGTGGTTCATCTCTCTAACTTCAAGCAGCAGGCACCCATCGCAAACAGCCAACTCCACGACTCCACCAGATCAAGACGCAACATAAGATTGACTTCCCCGCATCGCTTAAGCTAAGCAAGCACCTCATCTTCCTTATCATGTCATGTTTACACCCTAAATTCACGAGAATCGCGGACCGGGAATCACGCCATTGGAGCCCGCAATGAGCATCGCTGCGTGCTTGTACCACCTCCCTCGTCCTCGCATAGCTTGACCATCGCCGGACCTATATTATAACTCCGGAGAACCACCAAAAATGGCAGAAAGAAGTCACTCAGCTCCCCAATTCCTTGTGTGTGTCTGACCGACACCTCGTGCCAAACACAATGGGCTTCCTACCCTTTAGTACCGAGACAAAGGAAACGGAGGCGACCTCAGAGCAATCCAGCGAAAGACTCAGCGTTATCGACGATGGCAACTTACAATATACCGCTGGTGGGGGTGCGAATTCCTCCAAGCTCACGTACCAGGAGGCGAGTGGTGCTCCGATCGAGGCCAATTCTCCGCTGGGGTACTCGGTAGGTGCGGTGACGGTCATATTCTTGAACCTGAGTAAGATGATAGGGACGGGTGTTTTTTCTACTCGTAAGTACCCTGCCTCACTTCTTTATGAATTTCCACTTCAATCAAGGAGGAGAGTTCAAATTTGACTGTGTGTAGCATCCACCGTCCTGGACGGCGCCGGATCCGTCGGCCTAAGTCTCTTCTACTGGGTGATCGGGTTCTTCATGGCATGGAGCATGCTCTCCGTGTACTTGGAATTCGTGTCCTACTTCCCTAGTCGGTCGGGCTCCGAGGTGGTGTACCTGGAACAAGCATATCCCAGACCGAAGTATTTCTTCCCGACGGTGTTTGCGATGCAGACTGTCTTGTTTTCCTTCAGTAGCAGTAATGCTGTTGGTATGTAGCCTCCACTCACACCAAGGGGCAGGGCTTATGCAGTTATCTACGAACAGTGCTGGCAGAGTATCTATTTAAGCTGGCGGATGCAGATACCACGGCATGGAAGGAAAAGGGTGTCGCGGTAGCAGCATATACCGTTGCTGTGCTTTGTATGTTTCTACCGTGAGACAAAATTGTGTGAAACGGGCTGACTCTCTTCCAGTGCTGACCTTCAATACTAAATGGTCGCTCTGGCTCGCCAATGCTATCGGTGTTGTCAAATTGGTTACTTTGGTATTGTACGTGAACCTATCTTCGCTCTCGATCGCTATGATGCTGACGAAATAGCATCGGCATCACCGGCCTCGTCGTTCTCGGCGGTCACACCCCGGTCACAGACCCTCTGGTCAATTTCCGTGATGCCTTCTCGGGGACATCTGGAGCATCCGTGTACGGAGCAACCAATGCCTTGGTGAAAGTGATGTTTTCTTATGCTGGATACGAAAACGCCTGCAACGTCGTGAATGAAGTCAAGGTACGCCTGTTCTCCCCTGATTCTGTACGGCTATAGCTCCAAAACTAACCAATTCTAGAATCCTGTCAAAACCCTCCGTTGGAGTGCCCCTGCTGCTCTGTTCCTCACAGCCGTGCTCTACATCCTGGTCAATATCGCTTACTTCTCTGCTGCCAGCAAAGAAGAGATCCTCAACTCGGAAGTCACAGCAGCGAGTCTCTTCTTTGAGAAGGTCTTTGGCACATCAGGTGCATCCAGGGCACTGAATGTCTTGATCTGCCTTAGTGCATTCGGAAATCTTCTGGCCGTATTAATCGGCCAGTCCCGCATGTTGCGAGAATGCGGACGGTATGCTTCATCAAACTTCTGCTACTCATACAATTACTAATGTCTTTCGGGGCATCATATAGACAAGGCGTGCTCCCCTTCACCGAGTTTTGGACTTCTACTCGTCCTTTCGGAACACCTTTGGGCCCCTACTTCCTAAAGTGGGCTCTTACCGTTATCATGATCCTCGCGCCTCCGGCCGGTGATGCCTTCAACTTCAGTAAATATCTGCCCCTTCTCAAACCTCCAAACAGGGTACTAACTCATTGGATTAAGTTGTCGACTTGAGCGTCTACCCCGCCAACCTCTTCAACTTCCTCCTCGCAATTGGTATTCTCATCACCCGGTACCGGCGCCAACGGCTCAATTTCCCTTCTTCCGGATACAAAGCCTGGACAGTATCAGTGTATTTCGCCATTCTATCAAGCTTATATATGCTCGTTGCACCATGGTATCCACCCAGCACCGGTGCAGATGGTGGAGATGTGAGCTTTTGGTACGCCACATATTGCGTTGTTGGCCTTGCGATGTGAGTGGCTCCCTTGCTTTTTGCTCTTCATTCTCTTTCGATATCCTTCATGTTTACTCCTAGGACGGTATTTATGCTAATGAAAATGACTGTGTAGTATCGCCGCCTGCGGAGCATACTATTACCTCTGGATCAAGATCCTACCGCGGCTGGGCAAGTACGAGCTTCGCCAAACAATCATCAATGTCGGTGGGGATGCGACAGCACATAAGCTGGTCAGAGTACCAGTTTCGGAAGTGGAAGAGTGGGATCGAGAACACGATGCCGCCGGACGGGTGAGGAGAAGAAATGTGGCTCAGGAAGAGGTTTTGACGAAGTCAGCTTTGGATGCGTGAATTGCCTCCAAAGCTGAATTTCTCTAGATAGTCCTTGACTGTACGGTATGAAAACTCGACGATGTCATGTCTTTCTTCTTGTCTATGAGCACCAATTTATGATGAACTGCTGTCACCGACTCAATATCGGGGATATAGTCCTTGGGCTCTCCACCATACCAGTTGATTGTAAGAGATTCCTGCAACTCAAGAGTGGAAAGGGGCCCTTCTTGTAGACCATATTCGCCGGAGCACGCATCGTCAGCGCCTTGAAGCCATCCCCTTGGCTTTCGACCTTAGCCACCACATCTGTATAAATATTATCATCTGCATCAGTTCTTCTGGAGAAACAGGCAGGCTTTTCGAAGCACCCTTTTCGACACTGTATCTCCCAATAGGCCCAAATAGACTCGGGCGAGCAGAACCTATGCAGCCTGCCATTATGATATATTGATTAGATATCGGGGAAGATAAGTCCGGTGAAGATCTTAAAAAATCGAAACTTCAATACCAGGAACGCGACGTCTTCTAAGCCAGAAGAAACTCGTTGAGTGAGTGATCCCCACGGCTATCTTGATGTTTGATTGTTATGTGTCCTTGGAAAAGTGAGGGTTGAGGCGATGGCGTTTATTCCCTTCGGTAGTATATTTTGAGTATGACTTGATTGGGAAATTTCTTTTCTTTTTCCTGTATTGTGATTGAGGACACTACCTGCTTGGTTATATTACCGGCTATCCTGAGTGAAAAGGAGATGTCTAGTTGTTGTAGCTAGGTCGAATTGTCTAGCTTTCTTTTTCGTTAGGATGTCAGATTGCGAAAAGGCGTCGTGCGGGAAAGAGGACATTGGATATTAGTGAAGGCTGTGAAATCGGGTGCGTGAGTAATGGGTATTAAGCCAGGCTATGGGAAGGTCTAACCACCTGAACATGGAGTATAAGTCTGTCTGTCAGATACTAAGCGATTTGGCTGGGTAGATATACTACTACTACTACTACTACTACTACTACTACTACTACTACCCCTTTTCCATGACCGGTGGGCTCTCACATATATGCATGCAGTCTTGCGAACTCCTTGTTAAAACTCCGTTGGGTAAGTTCATTGTTCTTCTTGAATCTAATCCCTTTTTAGAGCAAGGCTGGCTGTCTTAAGAAAAGTCGATCCCAATCCTAATAGGCAGACTGTTGGAGGAGTCTTTGTCGCCGCGGAAGTAGGGAGGACTTTAACTTGGAACTTTGGCCGGTTCCAAATATTCTGTACAGCTCTTTTCGCCCGAGGATGATTGGCCATTGGTTCCAGCAAAGGAGATGAATGTTTCACGCTTGGAAGCTTCTAGCTTGATTACAGGATCTGCTGTATACGCGTGGTTGGTTTTCCTGATGCCTCGTGCACACTGAGGTGCGCAATACAGAGAGCCGAGCTTGCTCTATGTGGAATTCACGTACATGTCCTGTGTCCGGGTCTTTTGGGCCCTGTGTTTCTGGCTATTTATAGGTTCAAGCAAGTTGATATGTTGAGTTTGGTCACCTGAGTGAGTTCCTTGCTATATCATGTTACCATCAAGATTATCGCCAGCGACGTTGTTTTGGGCCCGTCATGATGCGCATCATGATCATTAGTATTAAAGTAGAGATATTGTCTATCAATATATCCCATCTCACCCCCCTTGCCAATCAAAGGAACAACCACATCCCAACCCGCTTCACTTTACCAAACACCCCCTTATCGTTCTTCCACGAGGACACAACCCCATTATTGCCATCGACACCCTCCCGACCATATACCCCGTCATCAGGATTCTCATCAACCGCTGACCCCCGCATATGCACCAAATTATACCGATCGGTAAGCAGATCCATCACTTCAAGCCTCACAAACTTGGAGCGCTTGCACATCTTCCACCCCACAAACATAACCAACATGATCGGCAGCTCGATATAATATGATACAAAGTCGACGGCTTGGAATGTGGGACTGAAGCAGGACCAACCCTGCACGAGGATAAGGACGATGTTGAGACAGATGGCGATGATGGGGCCGAATGGATATGTCCAGTTTTTGTACGGGAGAAGATGTTCGAGGTTTTGGTGGCGGATGGCGGCGCGGAAGCGCAGCGAGGCGAGGCCGATAAAAGTCCAGGAGAGTTGGTTGGAGACACCGACAATGCTGAATGGTGTTAGCATCTGTTTAGGATGGGAGGGGATGATGTTGGTTAGGGAAGGGGAGGGGGGTTACTTTTGCAGCCAGGACCAGAGCTGGCCGGCACCGATGTAGCTGGCTCCGAAGCAGAGACCGCTGATTACGGAGGTAGCGAGCACGGCGACCCAAGGGACTTGGAAGCGGTTGAGGTGGCCGAAGAAGCGGGGCGCATAGCCATCGACGGCGAGGGTGTACAGGAGGCGAGATCCGGCGAATAGGGCGTGGTTGGCGGCAGAGATGACGCTGGTCATAATGACGGCATTGATGAAACTACCAGCCACGGCGCTGCCCGCTTCGACGAAGACGATGGTGAAGGGGCTAGTGGCGGTGGTTTCGGACGACAAATCCGGGTAGTTGTATGGGACATCGAGGCCAATAAGAATGATGGAGACGATGTAGAAGAGGATGATGCGCCAGAAGACGTTGCGGACGACGCGTGGAAGGTTCTTGGAGGGGTCTTTGGTCTCACCGGCGGTGATGGCGATGGATTCAGTACCGCCGCTGCGTGGTAGTGTGGTCAGTGGTGTCATTGTCGAAGATGATTGAGGTCAAGGACATACTAGGCAAAGGATGCGGTGACGAAGACAGAGGCAAACCCGCCAATGCCTCCGACAAAGGGGGCATCTCCCGTGTAGAAGTACTTGTCGCCGATGTACTTGTGTTGTTTGTTTCCACCGCAGTTCACGACAATGCCGAGGATAATGAAGATCTGGAAGAGTCAGCATGAAGAGTGACAGGAGAGCGCAGAGACATACGATGATGGTCACCACCTTGAGGAGACTGAGCCAATACTCAACCTAGTAACAGTCAGTAATCGATCTATATTAAAGTTGATCTGACTTGCCTCTCCATAAACCTTGACGGACAACATGTTCAACGCAATAACAACAACCAGGAAGATCAAGCTTATCGCCCATCCGGGGAAATTGTCCGTCCAGTACTCGAGAAGAAGTTGCAGCGCAATGATATCTGAGGCCGTCGACACGGCATCATTAAACCAGTAGTTCCAGGTAAGAGCAAAGCCCAATGCATCATCAACAAATCGACTAATCCCGTCAGCATCCAGTCATCATCAATCCCAATGCAGAATACTCACCCAGCGAAAGTACAGAACGATCCCGCAACGGGAATGAATGCAGCCATCTCACCCAGAGACAACATGGTCACGAACACGATAGCACCACAGATAGCATACGAGATAAGCATCGATGCGGGTCCACCCGTAGCTAGAGCCTTGCCTGTTCCCAGGAACAACCCCGTGCCAATGGTGCCTCCAATGGCAATCATCTGCACCTGGCGGGGCGAGAGCCGACGGGCAAGCTTGTCCGCATTGACATACTGCGCATCAGAGTCCAGATAGTCCGCTGATGTGGTGGGATCTTTGGCATTGGGGCCGACAGGCTCATGAGGAGCCGCAGGACGCTGCTTCTCGATGTCTTGAGCAGCCATGCTGGTGTACCTGACCCGGGATCTAGACTGCGGCCAGGTTAGCTGAGACTTGGACAGAGGAACCGGACCCAGCCCGACACTCACCGGCGATCAAGTGTCAGCCCTATCTATAAGACCAGCCCGTGGCACTTGGCAGAGACAGTGCGACAACACGTGATCCACAGCGGAGCCTAAATTTGTTGATGGAGAGACACTAAACTGTGACGGTTCCTGTGCGCTATACAAGCTGCATGCATGAATGAAGAGATTATCGAAGGGAGAGCACATCCCACCAAATACCATCCATTGCACCATCACATCCTTGACACTGAAAATTTGCCCTTTAGCGGATGACGTGCTCAGTAGGCATTACGTACTGTGAATGGGCGAGGCATGGGAAGGCGAAGGAACGCCGGCGGTCGTTCGATGGAAATTGCCGATGGCAGCCTGGGGTTCCCCACCGCTCGGCTGTCTCCAGCCCCGGTTCTACAAGGTCAGGTGATTGGATCAAGGACAGGATCAATTGCTCTATATACATGGCAATGCTGCCGGATTCTCATAAACTTTTTGACACTCTCCGCTGATGAACAAAGAAACAAACTCAGGCCGAAAGGTATATATATCCATTGAAAACACAGCGTAAACACTTCTCTACCAGTCCACCCATCACCCTCATCACCCCAACAAACCGGCAGCCAGCGACTCCAGATCTTCCAAGGTCTGGATCTGTTCGGGGGCTTGGGGCTTCTTGGACTTCTTGTACCAGGGTTCTTCTTTCTCGCCCTGCTCGTCCGCGAAGGAAACCCTGGCTTTCTTGCTCGGACGGGGTGCCTCCTCTTCCGCTTCGGACGGGGAGAACCCACCATCCATATCGCGGTCGTCGTTGTACGAAGGAAGCTGGACCAGATCCCCTCCTTCTTCTTCCATGGCAAGAAGCTCGCGCTCGCGAGCCTTGCGCTTCTCCTTCTTCTCGCGCTTCTTCTGCTTGGCAACCTCCTTGTCCTCCACATCCGCCTGCCGTGTGCGCTCCGTTTCCTCCGCCAGGAACCGAGCACGCTGCTCCTTAGCGTCACCCTTGGCCTTGAATTGCTCTTCGTCCTCCATCTCGTAGATCTCGTGAGCGTTGCCCTCATCATCGTAGACCAGCTTCGTACCCTTGCCCTTGAATTTAAGGAGCTTCTTCTTCGACTTGAGCAGCTTCTCCCGGCGTTTGGAATCGATAACCAGTGTTTCCTTGCCATCAAGTTGCACCACCTTAGTTCCAGTCTTCGATCCAGCCTTCTCATCTTCATCCTCCGAGCTTGATCCCGCAACATCCAGGTCCTTGTCTCCTGCCTCGTAGCGACGCTTGACGGAGAGGAAGTCGTCGTCTTCATCAGCATCCTCAGTGGCCTGGGCCGTCTCAACCATCGTGCCGTCGTCATTGATGAGCTTAGAGTAGTGGTCGGCCAACACGTCCTGGTTTCGTCGCTCGAACATGCGGTCATACTTCGTCCGCACCTGTGGCTCCTCCTTCTTCGCCTTCTTCTCTCCGCCCTCTTCATCAGACTCATCATCGCTGGACGCGTGCGCCGTAGCCCGCGACGCGTTCTTCCGCTCCTTGGTATCATCACCCTTGATGAACTTGATGCGGGGCGCACCCGGAAGACCCAGGCTGGCCGCGAAGTCGTCCAGCTTCAGCTCCTTGATGTTGAAAATCTCCTTATCCTTCTGGACGTAGACCGACTTGGCATAAGAAATAAAGGCCTTCTGACCGAGATACTTCAACTCGGGATCCTTGAAGCACATGTTCTGCAGCTGGTCTTTGACACTCTGCTGCTTGTTGGCCTTGACATTGATACGCTCGACTTGAACCTTCTTCTGCTCAAGGCGCTTCAGCATACCCTTCTCCTCGCTGGGGTCCAGGAATAGCACGGCGCGACCATCACGCTCGTATCTGGCTGTGCGGCCCACACGGTGGATATAAGTGTCGGCGTCTTCAGGACAGTCCAGTTGAATAACCCAATCGACGGCCGGGAAATCCAGACCACGCGCAGCAACATCAGTGGCGAAAAGAACAGCGTGCTGAGCTTGTGAGAATTTGGTAGTAATGTCAAGTCGTCCACCCTGCTTCTGTCTACCGTGGAGGTGCATCAACGGAATACCGGGCTGCATGTGTCGGAAAGATTCGTAGACAAAGCGCACTTGTTTGCCTGACGAGAGGAACACAATGGTCTTGGACTTCAAGTTGCTCCGGATAAAACTCCACAAGACGTCAAGCTTCTGCGCAAGGGGTGTAACGACGTAATGTTGCTGAAGCTTAGACGGCGTCGCAGAAGAGGCCGTCTCGTGGACAGCCACGTATTCAGGATCCTGCAAGCTCAGGCGCGCCAGATCCGACACCTTCTTTGTCTGAGTAGCACTGAAAAGCAACGTCTGGCGCTCCTGTGGCAGATGTCCGATGATAGCGTCCACGGTCTTCTGGAAACCCATATCCAAGATGCGATCCGCCTCGTCCAACACGAGCATCTGCAGGTTGTTTGTTTCGAAGAAGGAGGTCTGATCCAAGTGTTGCAGCATACGACCCGGCGTACACACCAGGATGTTCATCCGTCCCAATCTATCCTGCTCCTCGCGCAGACTCTTTCCACCAATCACCAGACCCGCGGAGAATGTATGATAGCGACCAACTTTGCGAAGGACTTCGAAAATCTGAATGGCGAGTTCGCGGGTAGGAGACAGAACCAGGGCACCCAATCCATCGTGCTCCGACCACTGCTTGCGGTATAGATTCTCCAGGATGGGAATCAGGAAGGCCAGCGTCTTGCCGCTTCCTGTCTTTGCGGCACCGAGAATATCGCGACCCTTGAGCGCATGGCTGATCGCACGGGACTGAATGTCCGTCAACGTCTTGTAGTGGGATGACGAAAGACCCGAAGCGGTAGGTTCGGACAAAGGTAGATCGGTAAATTGTTTGACGGATTCTTTGACATCGAGTTCTTCCACCTTTTGCACGAGAGTGGACAAGTCATCTTGGGCACGCTTGCGCTTCAGGTTACCGGCCCGCTGGGGAGGCTTCGAGGGTTTACCATTGCGAGATCCATTAACGGGAGCCATAATGGGCTCAAGAGGATTGAAATTCCTCGAAATCGACCCCGAATGAGGATGTGCAGATGATCGGGATGGTCTTGTTGCTGGGCAAAGAGCGAATCTGGATGAGGGCCGGGCGGTGAAGCAACTTTTTTCTCTGCGGAGAGTTTAATTTGGCGGTGCCTGCTTACTCAGCTGGGCGATAAGCGGGCGCTTATCGTCCGCCCGTCCATCGGCACGCATGCGACAGTCCAGACCCTGCGGCTGCCTTCATTCACAGCACCCCCAGCCACCATGGCCTCCGAGGAGCAAGATGCGTTGGACGCGCTCGAGAGAGAAGCTTCGGATTTTGTCAAGGTACGCCACCTTGGATACTTGGGGCAACAATTCCATCCCAAACTCACCTATGGCAGGATGCAGAAATTGACCGCATTCGTAAAGCGTTCACCTTAGACGCGTGAGTTATAGACACCCCTGCCACATTTGGTTTACGTCTGCTATAAATGCAATCTAGAAGCTAACAGTGAATCTTTCCTAACAGGTACGCGGTTCTCGATCTTCAACCAGGTGTGCCCGAATCAGACATCAAAGTCCAGTACCGCAAAAAGTCCCTTCTCATCCATCCGGACAAAACGAAGAACCCTGCGGCCCCTGATGCCTTCGATCGACTCAAGAAAGCCCACACGGCGCTCATGGACGAGAAGTCACGCACATATCTAGATGAATGTATCGCTGATGCTCGACGACTGTTGATTCGCGAGCACAAGTACACGCTAGACTCGCCGGAGCTGACTACAGACGAGTTCAAGAAGGAATGGCGCCAAAAGACGGTCCAAGTGCTCCTCGAGGAAGAGGCGCGGCGACGGAGACAGGCCAAGGCCAAGCTTCAGGAAGAAGGACGAGAGAGGCGCAAGGAAGAGGAAGAACTCGAGGCGCGGAAGCGGAAGCGGGATCAGGACAAAGCTTGGGAAGATAGTCGTGAAGAGCGTATAGGCAGCTGGCGTGACTGGCAGAAGGGTGTCAAGAAGGAGGGCGACAAGAAGAAGAAAAAGAAGATGAAGGTTCTGGGCTGATTGGGGGAATCAGGCTGCTTGCATCACCTGCACGAATTGCTCTGAAGGTTAGCCTGATCAACCGGCGTTGTGCGGATATACTTGCTGTTATACTGTGGTCATTATATTGTCATCATCATCGCTACTGGGGTTCAAGTATTTGTCAGTAGTCATTAGCGGCCTCGTCTCGTACAATGGTTACACAGCACTCATCCTGACTGCTTCCAATGAGCTCCGAACACGCAAAATTGACCCCGGTCCTCGTACGTAACTTGTTTGCCTGAATCCCAAGTGCCAGACCTTGTCTCTCCCTGGCCTGGAAGGGAATCATATCAGACGCGATAAGAAAGCGGTCAGGCGTGATGCGGGGCAGAAAGAACATTCCAGTTCGGCCGGAGCCCACCAGCCGGTATCCTTTTATCTCCCCTCCAGCTCCTGACTGGTGGTCTCTCCGCAAACATCCGTTGTCTGTGCTTGCCATGAACTGACCAGGTCGTTAATTTATACTCCGTACCCTTCATCATATAGATCATTGCGGTCTTTTGATTCAATTTTTTTCCCTTCAAGACAACTATATATACACCCGAGTGACGCACCCAGATAGATCGCATTCGGATATCGCCGCGATAAACCGCCGGATTACATCCAGTCATCCTCCACCTGTCTAGTACTGCACCACCACCACACATCTCCACCACCCCTCCGTTCCTCAACCACCTACACCACTCCCACCACACATCCCAGACAAAGACAGCAATGACCGACTCAATACTTCCCAATGGAGCCACCGTCGCCGCAACCCTCACGACACCACCCACCACCAACCATCACCACCACCAGCACCCCACCATAACATCCTCGCCAGCCCCTCCAACCGCATCAGACCAATTCCCCCCTTCCACCACAGCCTCTCTCTCCACAATCATCGCCGACTGCCACCACAAAGTCCACAGCTTCCTCTCGGAATCCCACCCCCCGGACTCCCTCCTCTCCGCCGTGCAAGCCCAAACCCGCATCTCCCTCGACGTCGTCTCCACCGCCCTGCACCGCTACTCCCTCTCCGAACTCGCCCTCTCCTACAACGGCGGAAAAGACTGTCTCGTGCTCCTCGTCCTCTTCCTCGCCAGTCTGCATCCCCACCCGGCCCCCGAAGACGGCGGCCTCACCTCCATCCCCGCCATCTACGCCCTCCCCCCAGACCCCTTCCTCGACGTCGAGGAATTCGTCCAATGGTCCTCCCGCGCATACCATCTCAACGTACTGAAGTATACGACGGACCCGCCTCGGACAACAATCAAATCCACCTTTGAGGATTATCTGTTTGTGAATCCCGGCGTCAAGGCCATCTTTGTCGGGACGCGCCGCACCGATCCTCATGGTGCCAAGTTGACGCACTTCGATCGCACTGATAGTGGTTGGCCCGATTTCGTGCGCGCGCATCCCGTCATTGATTGGCATTACGCGGAAATCTGGGCTTTCATTCGTCATCTGGGTCTGAGGTATTGCTCCCTCTATGATCGAGGATATACCAGCTTGGGCGGGACCGCCGATACGCACCCCAACCCTAAGCTGCGGGTGGAAAGCACTGGCCAGGAGGCGCCTCTGCAGCAGTATAAGCCCGCTTACGAACTGACCGAGGATCTGGAGGAGCGGTTGGGCCGCAATTGATCCTCGCAGTCAATATAGACCACCCCATTGTTCCACTCATAGTTACCCATTCCTGGGTCACTGCATCGTATATAGAACTGTTGGGGCCCATCACATGTATTCTCCTCTTCATATACTTCCACTCATGAGCGGCCCACCTCTTGTCTTATTCTTACTCCGATTTTCATACGATAGACAATTACACCAACTGCATGGCTTCAACCCCGGGCAGGGTTACTTTGGGTGCGGTGATACCTTCGATCGCAGTTACACAACTATCATTAACAAACTGTAGACTGCACTGGTGACTTGTTGGGAAGAGCTACATATGCGCGGTTAGACAAATGCAGAAATACCACCAGTGCCTCCCGAACCTGTAAAGCCATCACCATAACTCCTATGCTCCAGGATCCAGCGGTAACAGATACAGACTCTTAAATCGGCATCATTCTGTGTAACATAGAATCACTGGTGTCGTCAAGAAATCAAGAACAGATAACCCCATACAACAATCAAAAGCTCAAGAAGCCCAGCACAAAACTTTGCGTATGTCGATAAAAGAAAACAGACAAACCATATGTGAGCAATCCATACACCCGTGTAAGACATGCAGGCTCTGGCATGGCCGGGCAGCCTTGCTGTGGTGGGAAGATGCCGCATGAACTAAAAAGAGCAAAAAAGGCGACCCATACAAATCCCAAGGATCGCTCCTAGGAGCAGCAACTCTTGGTGTCTGTTGGAAGAAGCGTGAACAAGAAAAGATACAAGGAAAAGCAAGAAGACTTAGTGCATCCGAGGAAGGCGGTGCTGCACTCCATGCGTTACTCAGATGACCGACCGGGGCGAAGTCACAATGACCTCTTTGCGGGAGGAAATCGGTGACAGGGAACCGGCCTTTATCTCCTTTCGGGGGCTAGATTGCTCGGAGCGAGATTCAATGCAGGGTGTGGTAGGGAAGGCAGCCTTGGAAGAAGAGCCGGAGTTATTTTCAGTCCAAACCCCCCGTCGTCCACGGTAGAGAGGGGTATTCTCCAGTCCTCCCGCTCCATTCCTGGAAGACCACGAGTTGAACCTCATGTTGCTGACCTGGTTCTTCGCCAAGGGAAACCTGCTTGTCTTGTCAGGCCAGCCCGAATGCGTATGGGTTACTCTGTACATACGATGGGGAAATAGATGTCGCCGGAGTCCAAGCTGCGCCCACTCCAGGAGGAGACACATAGCTCGCTTGCGAGTTGGGACTGAGATGAGATGCAGTCTGCTGAAGACGGTTAACAGAGGGTGATGGAGTGGAACCCTGGACTACCTCGACCGAATAGTTGTATTCGCCTGCACGATAGGCGCGACGCTCGTTACTCTGCTGCTTGAGAAGCTTTTGGGCTTTGGTGTCTGCGAAACGTAGGAGCAACTTCACACCATCTTTGGCAACCACATTGTGATACTCAGACAGCACATGCTCCGCGATTTCGCGAGTTTCGAATCTGCACGAGGATCAGCATATAGAATGTACATATGCTTCGAACAGGAGATGCTTACCGGGCAAACCCAACCTCCTTGCTCACTCCGGTCTTTTCGTCACGACTGATCTTCTCGGAAATCACACGGTATGGCTCAAAGTGATGACGGAGATCCTGCACGAGCAAGATTGGTTAGATTTGCGCCTCATTATGGTGTATGTATGCTTACAGCCTCTGTCCATTCGATTGGAATGTTGGTGCAATAGATATTGGTGGATGTCTTGTCTTCGAGATCCTTAAGACGGGAGTTGCGAGATTTCTGGGTCTGGTAAGCCTTGATGGTCCACAGATAGGCGAAATTGACGTGTTATACCTGAGCGAAGCTAGCTTGGTAGCCAAGATAGAAGAACCCTCGAATACAGTTTTCGCAGGATTCAAAATTGTAGTACTGGACAAAGCCAAACCTAATAGTGCAGTCAGTCGAAGCCGTCAGTGATGAAAGAATCTGAGCGGAGATCCGCACATACCCTTTGCAAAGGCCCGTGTCCAGGTCCACGATTGCTTTGCATCGATCAATTTTTCCGAAGCGGGAGGCATAGGCGTGCAGCATCTCATCGGTAGTCTCGGGAAGAAAGCCTCTAATGTAGACATTGGTGATGCCTTCTCGGTTCTCGAGACATTTGGCAAGCGTCAGTTCAGAAGGGTTAGTCCACATAGCAGGCACGGCCCGTGGGATCGGTGGATCTTGTTGGGTTAAGCTTTCAAGGTCTTGCAAAATGTATCCGGTGGGAGTCTTCATCATTTGAAAGGGTAAACAAGGCGGTGCCGGCTGGGAAAAGCTATTGAAACCATAGTTGGGCAGTGCAGGAGCCTCCATGTTCGGGGCGGGAGCATGGTAGAAGTCACCGGCAGGGTTGGGAACCACCGGACATGGAGGAGCCAGGCCTGGATAGATACCAGTCGTGGGTAGATACGGGTTCTGGTCGTAGGGTAGACCGCCATAAATAGTCCCATTGGGCAGAAGAACCAGCTGGTTGTAAGGAGGCACAGCTACCGGCATGTTGTTCTTGATGCCATTATACTTTGCTCCTGGACGCTGACCCTGGATGTTCAAGCTCCCGAATAGGCCAGACAGGCCACGAGTGTCAGGAGCTTGGCCCGAGTCAGAGACAGCAGTATGCATGGCAGCGGTTCTAAATAAAGCAAGCTCTGCAGCAGCCGTTAGTATCACCGGTCTGAATGTAAGCACGCTGCGAGAGACACGCAGCAAGATGACAATTGAGATTGAGGAGAGGATTCAAAAAAAATTCACGAAACAACACTCACTCACTTGGACTAGTAGGACGGTCGAGTGGATCGGGAGAATTGGGATCTATAGCGGGGATCAGTAGCCAGTCCAGCCAAGATATTCAGGCATGCAGCATACACGTTAATAAAGAGACTAGGGAAGACGGTAGTAGTAGTTGGCCAGCACACAACGAATGACTCGAAGACGATGAAGATGTGAGAACTGGAGATAGTGGTGCTGGAGAGGGCGGAGCAGAAGGAGAGGCCCGCCTAAATAGAAGGTTGTTGTACGTAGCAACTGCCTTTCTGGCCGAGTCCGGTGGGGAGCCACTCTGGGCAGGTGCCTCGAGACCCCCCGTGGCACTTACCTTGCTCCAGCGTCCGGTGGACACCGCGTTCAAGGCACCGTCGGGGTCGTGGCCGTCGTTCGTTCTGCTGCTGATGGCCGGCATTGGGAAGTTGTACTTCGTGTAAGGTGGGATGCCATTGGTCAGTTGCCGAAATGCTAGGAGCGGAGAGGTTCTCTCTGAGTAGTAGGAGTAGTAGGAGTAGTGGTAGTAGTTTGATGTCTACATGTGAGGGGCTGCTCAAGAACTATATGTACTAGACACTTTAACTCTAATGATGTCGCTTACTGTGCCACTGGGTGAGGAAAGGCTCCGCAAGGCGAAAATTTTCATTTGCGTTCACTTTACAGCGGAGACATGCGGGTCTATCAGCGTTGAAGGGGATATTCAGGATGGCTAGAGATCTGGAAGGACCCGCTGAAGCACTTCTCTGGCTCATCAAGGCATTGTCAGGGTATGGGTGGGTGTTGAAGCTTCCTCTCCCAGTTTCCCATATAGTAGTGAGCATGGCAGAAGCGAGACAGCGATGCCTGTGTAGTGGTCGTGTTTGATGGTGAGCCTTGCAGCCGGCCCGTGCCCCGATGCTCGTGTGTTATCCTGGGGTCCAGTAGTTGTTCGTAGACAGTGTAGAAAGCAAGTGGTGCATCTACACTGGTGCAGGTCCCGGCCTTGTCTTATCATAACTGATCATTATTGCTATCCAATATCCTGGTTGCTACACTCAGTGCAGTCTTCGTAAGGCTTCTATCATGACCTTGACGTCGCCTACGTTCATTGTGCCCACTGAGTTCACAATTTCCTCCTGCACACTCGGCTCGCACATCAAAAACCGCTCGATCAGCTCTCCATCCACGAAGCGATATGGCTCTTTGGCCTCCCGTACCATACTGCGGAACCCACGGAATTCATTGAACGGAATATTCCCCAGCGACTCGACCTTGCCCGCCATGGTTGCCTGTAGACGCATTAAGAAATCCTGGTGCTCCGGGTTGATGATGGCAAAGAGGTAAATGGAACCTTCGACCTGTTGGGTTGACAGACTTCGAGTTAGCAATGAAACCCAAGTGCGGAAGGGTTAGGAGTGGAGTGCATACCGTGCCCAGAAAAGCCCTTGGAGTGACCGTCACGCTCGCCAATTGTTGGATATTGACCGGTCGGATGCGGTTGACCATTTCTCCCAGCGAAATCTCCCCCGTTACCTCCAGCCGGCGCTTGTCGTCTTCCTCCACCCCGGCCAGATTGCGTCGGAGAACGATCAGGTTACCCTCGGCGTCGCTTTCCAGGAATGTGTCCTTGGCGATACAGGCGACGCCCGTGGCCCAAACGGTCTGGAAGTGGCGGGCCACTTCCGTCAAGGTATCGGAGAGGCCATTCTCGCCTTCCTTGTACTCCACCAGGCAGACACTCTTCATGAGGTCGGCGACGGCGATTACATTACCTGTCACGGTCACGTCGACGGGGGCGGTCGAAGTCCGATAGGTGGCCCGTTTCTCCAGTCTCATCGTGCCAAAGTCATTGTTCACCACCCCGTAGATTACAACCTGGGCCATATGAGCATTCCGGAAGATGGTGCACGGGATGATCGCCAGCTACTTACTGTCTTAACCAGAGCGGCCACAATCTTCTCTCCGAGAATAGCCAAGGCGCGACAGGCCCCTTTGACGGGCAGTTCAGCGACCTTGGTCAGTTTCCGTCCATTGTCAATTTCGAAGACCAAGATCCGACCTCGGATTGACTCTTCACTCTCCTCATCCAGGTATGCTGTTCCCACAACGAAACGATCTTTGAAAATCTCTCGACCGTTTTCGTCCTTGCCGGCGGAGAACTCGGCGCGAATGACACTTTCGACCAGCTCCTCCGGTCGAAGATCGAAGGCGTCAAGGCGACGAAAAAGGATCTCGTCAGCCAGCACGAACCGGCTCTGGACCAGTTCTGCTCCGGCCTCTAACTTGCGCTCGATGGTGCCGATACCGAACGCCTTTTCGGAGGGCGAATACGCAACCCTCCGGGCGGTTGCACCTATCGGAAGTGTCTGGATCTGGGTGGTTCTCTCCTTGTCCACGAGGGCAATCTTCAAATCGTGGCTGGTCGCTACAGCGATCGATCCAGGATAGGCTTCCGAGTGGAAATGGCATATCCGAGAGGCGCCCTCCGAATTGACCGCAGAGTAAATGATGCGACCTTCAGAGCCATATATTAAGCTGGGGTTCTCACATGTCGCAAAGACATTATATAGGCCATCGCCTCTGGGCAACTTCTTGAAAGTAGGCTGCTCAGATCCAAGGATTAGCCTGTTCATTCCCGTCAAGGAGAAGTCGGTCGGATCAAACGAGTAGGTGATGACACTGCCATCTGCCATCGAGATAAAGAGAGTGGATGGACTATTCGCAAGGACATCCGCAACGAGTACAGATCGCGGAAAAGCTTCTCCGGCCGGTCCGACCGATGTTGTATGGAGCTCTGACAGGCTTCGGAGGTCCAATACAGAGACCTTCGCTAATTGCGGAAAGCCAACGATGCAGACCCCGGCGGAAGACAAGGGTACTGTTACGCCAGAGATCTGACTATCTGCGCCAAAGTCCTTTTGGGTCACGACCTGGACATCATTGTTGATATCGAGAACCGTCATAAGCTGGCCACCGATGACAAGAGCAATCGAGTCATTGTTGGCAGAAGCGGCCGTGATAACCAACTGGTTCGGTGGAGTCCATTCATTGACAACCATGCCACCTTCAATATCCGCGATGAGTACTCTCTGTTCCGTGACTTGCAGTATCTTTCCCCCGGGTAGGTTCGTGGCGAGAAGTGTGTTCTCGGAGAGGTTGAGTCCGAGAAAGTTGTCCAATTCTTCAACCTCGCCGTCGAAATTGAAATTGAAAACTCTGGTCTCGTTAACAAAGGTGACGAGAAGTGTGTCTAAGTATCCACCCTTTGTTGCAACCTGCAGACCGAACAGGTCAGTGATGAGCTCCATTTCGCCGAGGACACCCAGTTCTTCCATGCCGACGCCGCTGCGCACACTCCTGAGGGTCCCGTCATCAAAGGCACCTGAACCGGTGACAATGCGGGCCTGGCCCGATGAAAACTCGTGGGTCTGGCTCTCACTGATACGGTTCCCGAGATCCATAATGGTGAAATCAAGGATGGGCGCAATATTCGACAGAGTCTGAATCACTTCCAAGGAGCCATTGCCGATTCGGAGAACCTGCGAATCTCCCTGGTGAGATCCTACGAAGATGACTCCGCCACCGAGGTATATCAGCACCGAAGCTCTAGACGTATTCCCTAAGTGATCTAGTTTCCAGGATTGGACTTGGCCATTTGAATCCAGGACCAGCATCAGGAAAAATAGTCTTCCATAATCATCAGCTAGAAGCCATCTCTGACTATCTACCTGCTCCCAAGCCACGAAAATTGTTGCTTCATCCAGAGAGCGCGATACAATCTCGTTACTATCCGTGTCGACATACTTGATGGATGTCTCGCCGAGAACAAGAAGACCACCTACTCAGTCAGCTCTCGGCCAAACGCAAAGATCGGGGTCAAATAACAAACCTAATGGAGCAGGAACTGGTATGAGATGCGACGCTCCCAGGTCCAGCTCCTGCGAAAATCCATCCAGCGATTCCTCGAATGCGGCATCTGCCCCGGTACTTGACGTAGCCGCACTGTAGTGTAAAGCCCGAACCTTGAGCCTGACTTTCTTCTGATTGTCCTCGTAAAGCAACGCCAACCGGGGCAGCCCCGACTGCACGTGCAAAAACGCAGACGAGCGCACGAACAGCTCATCAATCCTCGCCGTTGTCGGTTCCCCCAGCTCACCTACCCGGGGCGCATCAGGACCCGAAGGCGGAGCCACCTGTCTCCCTCTCTTCTTACTGGGCAACTGCACAATCGGCACCACGGCAATCACCCCTTCGTACACCTCCAATGTCATGAACCTCCCACTCGGATCAATCAAACAGCGATTCCCCGTCTGCGCCTCCCGCGACGAAGGGTCCGAAATATCGACATAATTCCTCTCCGTCCGGACCTGGTTGTTCGCACTATCCCACGACAACGTACAATATGTATAACGATCGGTCCCGACAAACAAATGATCCGTAGGCGAGTTCGCAGGCGCAGGTAGTCGAGCCAACATCGTCACCTTCGCAAACAGGGAGCACGACGCAGCCAGGCTAAGTCCTTCAGGCGTAAGCGAGTATATCTCGAGACGGTTTGCTTTCCTATCATCATCCCGGACGATCAATTAGCTTCAATCAACCAACTCACACACCAACACCAACAAAAGAAGAAAAATATGGGGAAGAAGAAGGACCACCAACGCAACAACCAACGTCTCCTCCTCCGCATCCATGAACCGCAACTTCAGCGCATCCCGGATGCTACTCGCCCGATGAATCGGCACCACGTAAGCCATTTTCAATACTCAACGACAGATAAACTCATTCAACCGATCCGTTCAAATTATTCCCTTTTTAACACCTCATCGACAACGCCCCAAATACCATGCGTGGGTTGTAGCCGGCGTAGCGTGCGAACCTTTTCCCACTGCGGGGAATGAACCAACAACCGGAGCGTGGTGGTGATGGAACGATAATCCGTACCGTCGCGTATCGGTACCAGCTCGTTGTTTCTTGTAATCTCTCACGTCAAGAATATATAAGAGATCGCTGCATCTCTCCTCCCTTTCTTCGTTGCGGTGACTCGGTCGATGTGGTGTGGTGTCGAGGGAGGGGAAGGAATGGAATGAGATGGATGAATGGATGGATGCGGAGCTTGGCTGGCGCAGCGTAAGATTAAGATTACCTTTACCTTGAGTTTACCTACTGATACCGGGATGACGCTGGTCGCCGGTTCCAGTTTGGTGGATGGCTTAACTCCGGTTATTGCCGAGAGCTGGACTAGTACTGGCAGTATTTCATTCTCTGGGAGGTCTCTTTGCACATTTGGGGTTAGGACTTTGTGTTGTTGTTGATCATGTTCTTTCAGACTTTCGTGGCCCGATTGTAATTGTGTTGTGTGATAGGGATTGATGCTATGTCTGTTGCGCATGTTGGATGATGGATGAGCTCGATATTTATTTGGTGATCGCTGACTTCTGCCGGTACTAGTATGCTCTGGGTGATGCAAAGAACAAAGCCAGGAAACTACTATACGGAGCATAAGAAGAATAAGAATTTTAATGTCAATTGTGTCTAGCTGTTCTGTGATAGAATGTAATTGTAAAATATTCTGTTATTGTCTGGGTCATGCAACCAGATATCATTATGCCTATACGACATTTTTCGCTATAATCATGATCGTCTATCCTGTTCTTTCAACACTAACTGCCACATTTGGTCCAAAATACCACCTCAATGGCTGACCATGCGGGGCACCAAAACAACACTAGGCATACATGAACCACGCCAAGCAAAACAGATGAATAGACAAAATCGGCGGAGTATATATGCAGAGATCATCTAACCGTGAAATGAGTGGAACGAAAAGTCGTGGCAAAGAGAAGTAGGAAAAATGGGCGCAATGAGAGATCATGACCACACGTCTTCCTGGTAGCTGCCACTGCTACGCATGTGCTTGACCATTTCTTCTCCCTTCTCCGCGGGAAGACCACGCTGCGCTGCAATGATCTGGCCAAGCACGAGGTTGACCTCACGAGCCATGTTCGCAGCATCACCACACACGTAGAAAGTTGCTTTCTGCTTGAGAAGGTCGCTGACGAGCTCCGAGTGTTCACGCAGTCTGTGCTGAACGTAAACCTTCTGGGACGTCTCACGCGAAAAGGCCGTGATGATCTTCAGCGAGTCTCCAAGTTGTTCCTGATAAGCCTGCAGGTTGAACACACAATGTTAGTTTTTCCGAATTCAATGATCATTTTCATAAGAACGGTTCACTCACCTTCCATTCGTCCTGGTACATGAAATCCTCATCGCTCTTACGGCAACCGAAAAAGAGAACGGTGGGCCCCACTTTCTCGCCCTTTGCGGCCAAAGCAGCACGTTCCTGGATGAAGCCACGGAAAGGCGCGACACCAGTACCGGGTCCAACCATGATAACGGGTCTCGAGGGGTCAGAGGGCAGTTTGAAGTTCGAGTGCCGAACATGCACGGGAACGTGGATTCCATCATACTTGTTCCGGGGACCAGTGATAGCGTAAGTCAATCCGTGGGGGTCAGGGGAAGGGTCGCCATTCTGCTTCTGCTTGAGCGCGAGAAGGTAGTTCGTGGTGACACCCTTCACAACGTGAGAGGCACCAGGCAGGCGAACAGATTCCACAACGGCCGTGATGCTAATCTTGTCCTTCTGAACAAGGGAAGAGGAAGAAATCGAGTAGTAGCGCGGCTGCAACTTGGTGATGCCTTCGATGAGCAGAGAGAACGGGACAGCGGAGAAAGCCTTGGGCGTGATGCTCTGGAGTGCCTGAGCAATGTTGTAGCACTGATTGGTAACCTTCTCGTGGAAATAATCCTTATCGCTACCGAGACGCACGATTTCTGCCTTGCTCTCCTCGTCCGGAGCAAAAGCGGCCAGAGTGGCAACAAACTGACGGGACACGGGGGCGCAGACTTCCATATAATACCGAACAGCGGCATCGTACGTGGTAGGGGTGGGGATTGGGACCTTGGCCGTAACATCGAGACCCTTGATGTTGATGACCGAATGACGTTTATCCTCGAGACCGAAGACTTGGAGGAATCGGTCCACCTCCGCACCAGCGTTAGTGGGCCAAACTGCGATGTGGTCACCCGTCTGGTAGGACAAGTTACTTCCGGCAATACTGATTTCCATGTGGAGACAATTGCGATCCTTGACGTTAAAAAGCTCCCGAGACTCGACAATAGGTGCAATGAAGGGGTTGTGCGCAGAGTAAGGGCCTTTGGAGCTACCCTGAAGGTGGCTCTGGGTTGGCTCTCCAAGATAGACCGTCTCGTCCTCAGCGCTCAGAGACTCGTTCTCGGTAACGGAGAAAACAGGCTCGTAGACAGCCTCGCGCTCCTGCAGACCCATCGCATCAGACAGTGCTGCCCACATAGGCTCCTTCCAGGCCAAGAAATCTTCTTCCATTGTACCAGCACCATCATCACCCTCGCCGGCGGACCCAATACGCTGCGCACCGAGCTTCTGGAAAGCAGCATCGACTTGACGAACCATAGCGTTATAGTGCTCGTAGGTGTTGTTGCCCAGACCGAAAGTGACATATTTCAAAGATGACAGAGGCTTATCGTCCGCGGAGGCGCCGCTCTCGAAAGCGATGTCTTCACCGGTGAAGAACTGGTAGAATTCAACAGCATTGTCAGTGGGCTCACCCTCTCCGTAGGTGGCCAACACGAAGAACGCAATCTTGTCCTCGGGAAAGTTGTCCAGATTTTCGTAGTCGTACTCCTCGAGATCAGCCACCATGGTCTTCAGGCCGAATCTCTGAGATCCTTCCTTCGCCAGTCTGGAGGCATAATCCTCTGCGGTTCCCGTTTGCGATCCGTAGAAGATAACACAATTTTTGCCCGTTTCTTCCATTTTCTCAATGATATTCCGAGTCTTGCCGGCCTTGGCAGCGCCGTTCAGCGCCGGGCCGGAGGAGGCATAAGGATCTTTGGCAACGGCCCAGTAAGTGCCTTTGGTGAAGTAGGCAACGCTACCCACCAAAAGCGCCACCAGGACCACCAGATCGAGAGTATCGAGTTGCGCCATGGTGAGGCTGTTCAGCGGCGCGAGAGCAAAAGCCCCAATTCGTGGGTATCGCGAGTCCTCACAAAGAGCGGAGATTGAATGGAGGGGAAGGGCGGGAAGGGGCGGGAAAGGGAGAGGTGAACGAAGAATGCAGCACCCCCTACGCTTGACCTGTCCCAGGTGCGATCACCGGAGCCGAGGCAAGAACCGAGATAAGGTGGCGGCGTCCCCAAGCCAAAGAATAAGAAGGGAATGAAAGAAAGGAACGGAGGATAAAATGGAAAAGGGAGGAGGAAGAAGAAAAAAGAAGTAAGAAAGTAGAGGATAAGAAGGTAAGCTGTGGTGTGATCCAGGAAGAAAGAGAGACCGAACCCACTGCTAAGCAGACCGCATAATTTGGGGGCCGGGAACCGGACTGGACAACAGGAGGCAGTCAGCAGTCAGCAGTCAGCAGTACAAGGATCAACAACGACAATGGCCGCGGCGAGGCTAATGGGCAGCCTGAGGCGATGGTGGCCTTTTCGGATCTCGGGTGAGGGCCTGACCCAAGAATCCGTGACCGTACCTTCTTAGCTGGGTTTGGCGGCGCCGAGACTCAAAGTCGCGTCCTGAGATCCGCGCTCGCCACGCCGATTTGTCGGGGTCGCCGGGGCTTGCAGATAAGGACCCGAGTAGGTGGTAGATGGGCAAAGTCCCTGATGACTCCTTGCGCGCTGTACTGTCTGTTGGAGCAAGTTCGTAGTAATCAGTAGGGCGGTGGTGGAAGGTCTCCAGGTACCAGACGCAACGATTAATGATTGCTACTAATAAATATCCACCGAAAAACAGCGTGTGTCACGCAAGAATAGGGTAACTTAATCGGAGGTTAAAAACTGGGTAGGGTCATTTCTCCTCTCTAGATAGTATCTAACGATCTAGATATATATCAACCCCCTCCTCGAGGTGGGGAACCCCATTGGCCGACGCTTGACCGAGATGGCGTTTGGCTCGGAAGAAAACTTCGGCCCTGGCCTGGCTGGAGAGGCGGCCGAGTCCCTCCAACCATGGAGGCGAAGCCGCGCAAAAACCACACCTGCCCCCAGTTTCATCTGGGCGATCTTCCGAACATGCTGCCGAGTCCCTTTGCTAACCGAGTTCCGCCTTTGGATTTCTGGCTCCCTACACCTGGTAGGCAGTTGAAGCATCGTGCTATCTCCCGAGCCCCCGTTCAGATGGCAACCCCGTGGAGGTGGCAAGTCCGGAGTCCGGAGTATTGCGTCTTTTGCAAATCCTTTTCCTGTTCCATTCCAACGGGGGAAATGGGATCAGGTACAAAACCTACGTAGACAGTCCATGCATATCTGATCCTTTTACTCCGTACGGAGTACTTCGTTTGCTACCTGTCCGCAATTGATTCCCCTAGTCCCCATCTGTGTGTCTCGTCTGCCACCATGGGGATAGATTTGGTAAGGTAGCTGGCCATGGTTGCAGGTCGTGTACAGAAAGGTCTGCGGCGCATGAAACCACTGCTTTCCGCTGTTGGTGCAACTGGATCCGTTCCGCACTTTTCATATCGTGCCATTATGGACAGTATGCGCTGCACAGACAGAGGGCAATGCTGTCGCGGATAAATTCCGCACAACGTGGACAATAGGAATCTTATGGCTACGGTAGTCACACGACAAAGAGCCAACTGGTATATCACAGACTCGGTGAACTTCTTGATCTGCGTGGAGTAGACGGCATTCAGCCTACAGTACGGAGTAGGCTCCGGAGTGTGAGACAGATCTTGTGAGTACTCCGTATCAGATCGGTGTGCGGAGTAGGCTTCTTATAGTATTTACCGCGTACGGAGTATCCATATATGCGACCCATATACGATCCTGCTGCCTCTGTACTCCGTTGCGGTCATACTGGATAATATAAGCGATAACTCAGCGGACGATTTACTCATTTTGATTGTTTCAGATACCTTGGTCTGAAGTGCGTCCGCCAAGCCAGACTTCCCCGCCCAAATTCTCTCGTGAGATCTCCCGTCGGCCCGTCTGGAAGAATTGATTAAACCGAGGAGTAAAGTGGCCGTCTGTAGCTAGTGCATGTGAATTTGGCATCTCTCTTTCACCTCCTACTTAGTGCAGTCCTGCATATCCCATCTAGTGCGCTGTTCTCTTTGCCCGCCGATTAACCCATGCCGATCTTTCTGCAATCATTGTCAGTGATTAGTTAGTAAGATAAACCTGGTAGTTAGTTAATGATTGAAGCGGCAGCTTGAGGTAATCTTGCATATTGCCCCGTTCAACAGCGTATCGCTCGAGTCACTGGTCACATCGTCTGTAGAAAAACCCTTCCGAAACTCCTAGCATGGTTGTTACCTGGTGAAGCTGATGACCTCGGAACTTGAGAACTTCAGTCAATTCTGGTATAAGAGTGCATACTACCCAGTTCAATGAATACGAACGGCCGTGTCTCCTTTTCGTCGGAGCAAGGTTTCGGCGTGTTCCTTATCTAGAGATAAGATTGGCTGGGGAAGAGTATCGTCAATGTGACCATACTGAGACATGGGCAGTCTTCTCAGGCCCAGAGCGGAGATTCTGAGGAGAAGGGCCTCTGTAACCTCTAATAGCATTGCGAGGGGTGTAATAATGGAATGGCTACTCATATAATTTTGAATTTGCTGACTTTTTCCCTGAATGTGTTCTCTCGGGGCCGGTATGGTCCCCGTGCTCAGAGCCTCTCCGGTCGCGAGTAAAGGCTGGAGCTGCTCCAGCAACAAAGCTCGAGTCACGGAATCTCATACTCAAACAACCCACCCTGTTCATCAATCTCACCTCCAATTTCTGCGCGGAAGATAACCATGCACTGTTTGCAAGTGCACCCAGGTTCTTTCGCTCCAACTGAAGAGAGCACTAGCAGGCAATGAGCGGCGTTTGACCGGAACGACGTTGGACAGCAGTACGTGACCCTGTCCTGGATCGCTTGACCGGACCTCGTGGTTCTCCATTCTTGTGCTTTGACTTTACCATCTCTCGTCCCAAATGGAGGCTGCTGATGGTAGCTCGTGTCTGACCTGTTGTTCGTGGTAGTGGCCTCACATCCGTCGATCAAGGCTGGTCCCATCCAGCCAACGCCAATGCCCCTCATCCCTGACGATTCGAGCCCTGTGTCGCACCATAGCTTTTCCACTCCACCAGATCGCCTTGTCACGAGAAGCACCCCGTCATCCACGGTGCACAGCCGGGAAACATCAACTGTCAGAGGGGGAGCCGATCCATCCGCCTTAGCCCCTTCATCCTCGCAACCTCAACACAATCGGCGCGGCAACTCTCACTCCAAGAGCCCCGAACCGAATACTGGGAGACCCTGTTTTGGGTACGATGTCGGGCTGGAAAGAAGACCTTCCAACTCATATGGTCACCATCGAAATACCTCGATCGTCCATGGAATCCAGCACTCCCGAAATCCTAGTTTCGCCGCCTCTACAACCTCTACTAGTCCTCTGAGTCCGGAATTGATTGCTTCTCTCGGCCGTGGCGGTGCTGCCGAGCAGGAAAGCATGGGGAGTGTACGTGTGGAGCAGCACGAGATGCATTCGAGCTCCCAGGGCCAAGGGCCCAATGGAACAAGCCACAGCCTGCAGGGCACACTAAGCACTATCGAGGACCGAGATATGGACGACGTCGCCGAGGGGACCCCGACAAATACAGCCCACAGACGAATGAACTCCAACGGAAAGCCGTGGCAAGAGCGATCACATAGCCGTTCGCACTCGCGGCATCATTATGGGGCAGAATCGAAGACAGTTGGGGAATACGCTCTGCATCATCTCTTTAATTCCGTAAGTACATGATCTATATCCAGAATGCGGACCGGGCTATTGACAGTAGCGCAAGTTCGTCGGTCAAGCGGACAACAAGATCAATCAGGCCATAATGAAATTGGGCGAGTCGGACGCGCCCGTCGAAGAGGTATGCGGGCCGGGTGTGGATTCGAACTTTGATCAATTGATCTCTGCCTTGGGTCATATCGCACGGGAGAAACCGAAGCCTCTGATCGATACCATCATGTTTTGGCGGAAGGCAAAGGGTGACGCTGCCACCGTGGCTAAACAGGCAGCTGGTCAGGTATGCCGTACAATACCCTCTATCTACCTGGATCCTCCTTTGAGCTGATGGTAATTTCTTTCTAGAAGCCTTCCGAGAATGGGCATTTAATACGCCGTAACACTGAGCCACCCCAGATCATCGCAGAGTCTACAACGCAGACTGACTCGCCGCCTTCTTCAACTACGCTTTATTCTCGACATGACGATGTCATCCTGACCGAGCGGCGTGCGACAGTATCCGTCTACCTTGTCTGCAGGGTATTGATCGAGATCTTTAACCAGAGCAGTCTCGCTTCGATTACGCTGGATATGGCGGACCGTTTAGAGGATATCGTGTTCGGTCAGCTCAAAACAGTAGATCCCGACCAGATCTCGGCCTCTCCACTTCGCATGGCAAACTGGAGGATCTATTCCCAGGTACTGGGGATCATGAGTGAGAACAACTTCACGAGTGTTTCAGCTCGGTTCTTGTCAGAGCTTGAGAAGGTCCAAAAGGATGAAACACTCCGCGGACCTTCCAAAGATGGAGACGCCAAAGCCGAACTCCTCATCTTAGGGATGAGGCATATTCGAATTAGGACGCACCCCGACTCGTGGGCGAGGTCGTGCGATTTCATGCGATCATTGGCACGATTGTTCGGCAATGCTCATGGGCAACGGGTGAAGCAGGCATTTTGCTACATCTTTGAGAAGTTACTTCTCCCTGTGGCTGCAAGCCCCACCTGTGATTTGACATTGCCCAAGTGGAAGGAGTTCTTAGAATTGGTTCAATCTCGCCTGTCACAGATGCTAACTAAGCCTCGTCATTGGACTGTGGCTTTCCCTCTCCATGTTCTGCTCCTATGTGTGTCAACGAAGGAAAACTTTTCTTCTCAATGGCTCTCTGTGATTCAGTCGCTCCCGCCAAGGTTGAAGGACCGTCCTACAAGAGGCCCGGCACTCCAGGCAATGTGTCGCTTACTGTGGACATATTTCTTCCGCTATTCGGAATCACCGACAGCTACACTACGGAAAGTCGAAGAAGTATCCAGGATAGCGCTTCCGGCAGGAAAAAGGACGTATCTAAGCACAGACTCGGCGGTTGCAGAACCGCTGATCCAACTGGTACGGATGATCGGATTCAAGCATCCCGACGTGTGTTTCCGTAACATCATCTTTCATTTAATCAATTCGGATCTTTTCCTTTCTGGGAAGGAGCTGAAGATCGAACAGATGGAGCCAGAAAAGATGGTGATCGGTATTAGATCCTTCCTCGCGATTATAACGGACCTGGAGAATTGTGACCAGCTATGTCCCCCATTTCCCACTGGCTCAATTCCCAACCCTTTCACCGACATTTCTTCCTCGACATATCTCCACCGTCCTCAATACCTGGCAGATCCACGGCTACCGAATGCTCAAACGGATCGGGAAGATGCAGCGTCACCTCCTGTCAACACGTCAAGACTGAGCGACAATATCAAAGAATATTATATCAAATTCTGTGACATCCTTGGCAAGATAACGCTTCTATGTGACAATACTTTCGGAGGACAGGCGGCGCTAGATGAGAAATTTGGCGGCACAACCCCGAAGACTCCCATCTCAGAGGCCTTCAGTTTTGGACGACGGGACGATCATCCGAATGCCCTAGACCAGAGACAAGGCTTCTACGATCTGCTCCATGTAGCAGTTCAAGCACTGCCCCGCTGTCTGTCTGACCGCATACCATTCAATTCTCTTATCAATCTGCTTTGTACGGGGACAGCTCATGTCCAGACAAATATCGCATCCTCATCTGCTGAGTCTCTAAAGGCTATCGCACGGCAGTCTCATGCCCAGCAAGTTACAATAGGTTTCGCGAGATTCATATTCAACTTTGACGCACGATACTCCACCATGTCAGACGAAGGTATGCTTGGGCCAGGCCACATTGAATCTACATTGAGGCTGTACGTGGAGTTGCTCAGAATCTGGATTGAGGAGATCAAGCAGAAATCAAAGGACGCAGCTGCAGATTCTGGGGATAAGACTGGCTCTGGGAGCAGAGCTCTGCAACTCGACCTGTCAAGTGTTCTTGCCCAGGTCGAGGAGGTTGAATCCCACGGTCTGTTCTTCCTGTGCTCGCAGTCAAGGAGGGTCCGCGCTTTTGCAATCACGGTGCTACGCCTGATTACCGAATTTGATAGCGCTCTGGGTAAAGAGAATACACGGATCATTCGGATACTCGAAGCCGATTCGCAACAAATTCTCGACGTCAATGATGAACAGTTGACAGTGGCTGAGAGGAGCCGGATTCAGAAAGGCAAACGAAGAAGCGCCTTTCAAAATACGCTAATTGAGCTGTGTAGCAGCGAAGTTTCCTATGACTCGACATTGTGGTCGAAGGTTTTCCCGAACATTGTTCGGATTAGCTTTGAGACTTGCCCGTTCGCCGTGACGCTAGGGCGTGAGATCGTGTGTGCAAGGCTTGTCCTTATGCACAAAACCATCACCTCGCTTGCCGAGAGCCCTCAGCATCCTCAATATGGTCCCATAGACGCGATCCAAGCCCGCTCGTATGGCAGAAGCAATACGACTGCTGAGATATTGATTGAGCAGTGGAAACTGTATTTGGTCATGGCTTGCACCACTCTCAACAGCGTTGGTGCGCAATCCCAGAGCCAGTTGGCAAACGCTCAGCACGCGCGGAAAGGGTCAAAAGGTGCCCAGCAGTCTCAGGATAAAATCAGCTCCGCCAGAAGTCTCTTTGCATTTGTGATCCCGTTGCTATCAGCTGAGCGAGCTTCCATCCGGAACGCTATAGTGGTTGCTTTGGGATCGATCAACAAGAACCTGTATCGGACTCTACTTGAATCCCTACAGTATGCCGTCACAACTTGCAACGAAGAAGCCAAGGTTCGAATCGGTACACATTATCGTACGCCGAGCAGCCCGAGGCGCAATCGCAGAACAGACCGGCTGCGAACCGAGGTCACTCATGTGTATAAACTAACATCACACTTTCTCAAAGAACCTGAGGTATATAACGATGATTGGATCGTCAACAACCTTGTCACCTACGCAAAGGACCTGCGCATATTTTTGAGCGACGCTGAGGTACAAAATGACTGGGAGTTCCAACGGCTGCGCTTTCATTACTGCGGACTGATGGAGGAGCTTTTTGAGGGAGTCAATCGTACTAAAGACCCCTCTCGTTGGATACCCTTCGAGTCAAGAAAGTCAGCTTTCTCTCTAATGGAGGACTGGTGCGGCTACTCACCAAATCAGTCCCAAATCTCGCAGCGTGAGGAGACTATGCGGAGGAATGCCATCTCACAGAACCATGAGTCTGGGGAATTGCGAAATACCGCTGCAGCCATGGAGATAGAGAAGAAGAATCTGCGTGCGGCAGCCCTCAGCGCAATGGCCTCCTTGTGTGTAAGTCATCTACAACTTCCATTGCTAGGAATGACAACTGACTCTTACAGGCTGGCCCAATCAGCATCACAACAGAGAGCGGTTCGGTACTTCAGTTCGATGTGGGCCGAATGCTGTCTTGGATCGATATCATTTTCAATACAATCAGCGACAAGTGGCACGCTATTGGTAGACGAGCCCTTAAGAATCTAATTATTCATAATAAGGAGCACTCGTACCTGTTAGAGCGGTCGATTGAGATGTGCTATGTCACAGAGCGGCCAAAGGCTTTGGAGAGTTACTTTGAAGTGGTAACAGAAGTGCTCATCGAGCACACGGATTATCCGCTTGGCTTTTGGAGGATTTTGGGCGCTGTGCTTGTGACCCTTGGCAGCCCCAAACGGGAGATAAGAATGAAGTCTGCGAAGCTGCTGCGGATATTGGAAGAGCGGCAACAGAAGAGTTCCCGGCTACAGGACTTCGATATCAGCATTTCTGACAAGACTACCGCCGTCTACAAGCTTGCTCAGTTCGAGACGTCGAAACGATTGGCAAAACAACATTCCGACCTGGCTTTTACTCTTTTCTCTGAATTCTCATTGCACTTCCGAAATTTGCGACCTGATAGCCAGCGGAATATGGTAGCGGCCATCCTTCCATGGGTCCAGACAATGGAGCTTCAGGTCGACCCCAACGGGGGGCCGACTGCAAAGTCATACATGCTTCTGGCCAATCTCTTTGAGATCACAATCAGGTGCAGTACTATTCTGCCGAACGAAGTCCAAGCCCTTTGGCAAGCTTTGGCCACCGGCCCGCATGGCGGGAACGTGCAATTGGTGCTCGACTTCATTATCAGCCTTTGCCTGGAGCGGAAAGAACAAAATTTTGTGGATTACGCCAAACAAGTGGTTGTGTTTCTGGCGGGCACGCCCGCTGGCTCCAAGGTTATTGAGTTCTTTTTGTTGCAGGTTGTGCCTAAGCACATGGTACAAGAGAGGAAAGAAATCACGCCAGCTCCGCCCGATACCAGAGGCCTACCTTATGTCGCAGATCTCGGAACTGTACTCCCAGTTGGCAATAAACAGGCTGGCCTGTCTCTCGGTCAAGTCGCGCTAATCTTCCTCGTGGACCTAATGGTTTCACCGGTGACACTTACCATGGACGATTTGGTGAAATTACTTCATGTTGTCCTCATCCTCTGGGACCATTATACACTCACCGTACAAGAACAGGCCAGGGAAATGCTGGTCCATCTTATCCACGAGTTGATTGCGGCCAAGGTTGAAGATGACGCGGCTATGGAAACACGCCAGTCCATTGAAGACTTTGTGGAATCAATCCGCAAGAGTGACCCAAAGGTAGTGTGGGAATATGAAGATATCAGTGAGAAGGATGACGAGGAAGATGGCAGTCGCGTCCCGTCGTCGATGGCTTCGGTCACCCGCAAAGTGGTCGATTTCTTCAGCCTTGGGTATGAGGGCCTGAACGACCTATGGGCGAAAGAGGCATTGAACTGGGCGACGTCTTGCCCCGTTCGGCATCTTGCTTGTCGATCATTCCAGGTGTTCCGTTGCATATCCATGTCCCTGGACTCCCGGATGCTGGCCGATATGCTGGCTCGTCTCTCGAATACCATTGCGGATGAGGAGTCGGACTATCGAACATTCTCAATGGAGATCCTGACAACACTTAAAATTATCATTAGCTCATTGGCACCAACCGATTTGCTTCGATACCCGCAGCTGTTCTGGACTACGTGCGCATGCTTGAATACTATCCACGAAACCGAGTTTATCGAGAGCATTGGCATGCTTGAGAAATTCCTGGATCGTGTCGACATGAGCGATCCCATGGTGGTGACGGAACTTGTCAAAGGCCAGCCGCCAAAGTGGGAGGGTGGTTTTGACGGTCTGCAAGACTTGATCTACAAGGGCTTGAAGTCTTCTGAATCACTCAATCAAACATTGGATATCTTACACCGCCTAAGCGGTCTACCCAACAATGAGCTCATTGGAGATGGCAATCGGTTGCTATATACGATACTGGCGAACGTGCCTCACTTCTTGCACCATTTTGACTCGGAGGTCGACGATCCCAAGACCCTAGCACGTGCTACATTGCTGGCACGTGTCGCTGAAAGCGAGAGATGCCCACGACTGGCAGCTTCCTTGCTCGGTTTCGCCAATGGGCAATACAAAGCGGAGAGCGATTTTCTGAGCCATATCATCACCGAGATTCGGTCCTATTACTTCCCGCGCCAGGACGTTCAGAGTCTCATTTTCCTCATGGGCTTATTGACCAACACAACGAACTGGTTCCGCGTCAAGGTCATGAAAATCCTCTGCGTGTTATTGCCCGATATGGACATGCGTCGAAGCGAAGTGACGTGTCATGGTCCTGATCTGATCTCTCCTCTCCTGCGACTGTTACAAACGGATCTTTGCCCTCAGGCTCTGCAGGTGATGGACCACATTATGACGGTCTCGACCAATCCCATGGAGAGACATCACATTCGGATGAGCATGGCCTCGGCTTCTTCGTCTCGGGCTATCCGCAAAGAGTACGAACGTGTTCAGAGTTTGTATGGCATACCTGAGCCGACCGGGTGGTCGATACCGATGCCTGCGACACAATCCAGCATCACGCGGCATAATGTCCATGCGGTGTTTTACACCTGTGCTGAAGTCGACTGCATGGAGGCGCAGGAGACCGCCCCCACTGACGTGGAATTCCATGCCGACGAGTACAATGACACGTTCTTCCCCATGCGGGCGGACACGATGAAGTCCATCGATACTCAAACCGATGGCAACATGGGGGACATTGTCCAGAAGCTGGACAGTCTGGACGATTTCTTCGAAGAAACCGACCCGGTCCATTCCACACTGGACTCGGATGCAACACTGCGCGGCTTTACAGGCACCTATGCGGATACCAGCGCTAGTCTTTACGATCAGCAAACCGCGCCGATCCTCCGCAAATCCCTTGCCAGGACCGCTTCCACGTCGTCTTTCCACAATGGACTTGCAGAGTCACGTCCGTCCAACCTGCGCTTGGACAGCGCGGGAACGCCTTCCCCTGGCACATTTACGCCTCAAGCTCCTAGCCAGAATGTGCGGCCGGTGTCTCATACCCGCTCTGTGACGTCCCCGGTGAATCATCTATTCTCGACGCCGGGATCCAATGTACAACATACGACGCCCCTTATCGGGTTCGAGTCGGCGTTCCTGTCGGACGATGAAGTGGAGGACGGGCTTGCTGACCACAAGCCACCCATGGCCCATCCCCACAGCCAAACGCGCAGTGCCACGGACGGGTCGTCATCGCTGGAGTCGATGATCCGTAGCGGCATGAGGCGGCTCACGGGCGGAGCAGCTACGAATCGGGAAAAGGAGAGGCAGCGAGATCTGGTTCGAGCTCAACAGCGGGCGCTCGTCCAGACGGCCAGCTCACCGCGCGTACCTAAGGTACCTGTTGAGTATCTCACGGGGTCGGTCAGCAATCCCTCGTCCCCGGCGCAGCAGTGACGGGGTTGTCCGCCACCCCGTCCCTGGCTGACCTTTTGCTTTCGCGATGCCATTTGGTACTTGGTGTGATATGGCGTTTAACATACCCATTTGTCGATGCTTCTTCTGATCTGCGTTATGTGCGCGATTCTTGTGCCTCATTTTGTTGCCTACTAGCTTGTGTCCTGTAGAATAATTAATTGCTCTCTCAATAAAGACAAGATGCCGTATACTATAGTCATAGTCAATACTCCGCATTTGATACGTGGATGCCTGATGGTCCAGGCGGGCCGCCCGAGAGGCGCCGGTTGGAGGCTCCGCAGCCTTAGCGGATGGAGCTTCCCCGCATTGGGGGATTGGGGGGCCGATCCCTGGCGGATGGAAAGAGGCGGAAAGCACCGGCCTGCGGAGTTCGTCAGTCGTAACCCCTCCTGCCCCCTCGGGCCACCATGCTGTCCCTACAAATACCATCCCTTGCTACCGTCATTCGGGTCCTCGTGTTCCCTACCATCTTGCGTCACACCATAAGTCATCTTCTCCTAATTGGGTAGCGTACCTCGATTGTGAGCATGAGTTTCTCGCGTGTCCGATCCCTTCCATTGCGAAGGGTTCCCATGTCCAATACTATCCCCTCGGCTCTCCGCTTTGCACCCCGTTCTGGAAGAACCTTTTCAACCTCGGTGCAACGGGATGCTACCTGGGGCTTTATAGGACTAGGCCAAATGGGTGAGTGTCTCACGAGCCATTGGAAAGAAAGCCTCGTCGTGAACCATTGTCTAATTAGATTCCTCGGCTCCACAGGCTACAACATGGCCAAGAACCTCCGCGCCAAGATCCCCGAGACGGATACTTTGTTAATACGCGATGTGAACGAAGATAGCATGGCCAGGTTTGTGAAGGAGGCTAGTGAAACTGCTAGGAGCAGCGGCGCTGGTGTTGGGACCTCCGAGGTCCTGGTGGCCCAGTCTGCTAGAGAACTTGCAGAGAAGTCGGTAAGTGGAGTTTATTCGGAATTTCTCCCCGCTCTATAGCAGGAACGACGTGGTATCCACTCCCTGGGACTGGATAGGCTTTATTATTGGAGTCCTACTTACTGTCACTAAACCCCGTGATATGTCTGCCTGTCCCGGGTTCCAATTTTGATGATTTACTCTCCAGAGCGTGATCATTACCAGCCTCCCGGGCCCTCAGCACGTCAAGGACGTTTTCCACTCGATTCTCCGGCAAGGCGATCTTCCCGCCTTGGATCAAGAGCGTCTGTTCATCGATACCTCCACAATCGACCCGGCGTCATCTAAGGAGATTGCAAACGCGATACACACAACGTGCCAAGGGCACTTTGTTGACGCACCGGTTTCGGGCGGTGTGGTGGGCGCCCGTGCTGGGACACTGTCGTTCATGTTCGGGGCATCTTCGCAAACGGGCCAACTTCTTGATCGGGTACGAGCGGTGTTGCTTCTGATGGGGAAGAAGGCGTGGCACATGGGCGCTCCGGGAGCTGGTGTTGCGGGCAAACTCGCCAATAATTACATTCTGGCTATCAGTAACATTGCGACAGCGGAAGCGATGAACCTTGGGATTCGCTGGGGCTTGGACCCCAAGGCCTTGGCCGAGCTTGTCAACTCGTCTACCGGTCGGTGCTGGCCCATGGAAATCAACAACCCTGTGCCTGGCGTGGTTGAGACAGCACCGGCGTCTCGTGGATACGAAGGAGGGTTTGGCGTGAGCTTGATGAACAAAGATCTTCGTTTGGCTATTACAGCTGCGGAGGAGTCGCAAACACCTTTGGAGCTCGGAGAAATTGCTCGTGGGGTGTACAATGCTGTCGAGGAGGAACATAAGGGTAAGGACTTTTCCGTGGTATACAAGTGGCTGCAAGACCGCTCGCAATGAGGGTCATCTCGCTGGTACGAGATTATCCACAATATGATATATGTGAACTCCTGTCCTGGGCAATGACTGCTCCAGGACAAGTCATTGGGGCCTATTTCTGAAATCGCGATCGCTCTATCATTCCGACTGTTTGAGCAACGGATCTGTAGTACTCGTCCCAGCATCCTCATCTTCATGTGAATTCTGTTCATGGTCCCCTTGTGCATTTATTGACCTGTATTCCTCCACCTACATGTCTTTCGCAATACCTCATCTACTGAGCCTACGTTGGGGGCTTCCTGTTCCTGCGTCGAAGCATAGCCCACATCTTGTAGCTACAATCCGCATCTCTAGATGACATCTCTCTTCTATAATTACTCAAGCCAGCAGAGCCAATAGGAAGGTTTAACACCCACGCTCTATACTCGTAAACTAATATTTCTCTGAACAATGAAGGAGAGACGCCTTGAGGTTCTCAAATGACTCTTCTCCGGTGTAACTTAGACCTTCTCTACAGACTCACATACTGTTGATAGACATTCCTGCTTATGTTTGACCTATAGATTATTCATACACTTGTTCTTGGTCGATCAAGTAATGTCGAGCGGGATACCAAGTTCAAATAAGAAACGTTTACATGGTCGTAATCATTCCTAAACAACTATCTACCCAATCTTCAGGTAAAGCACTACCTAGACAGAGCCAATATCTTCTCACAATATCTAATCCAATGTCTTTTTCTAAATCTAAACAATCGTCTGGATCACGACCGAGGACGAAGCTTAACCATCACCCCTTCTTGTTTGACGAACCACCTAGAAAGTTATCAGTCACATTTACCATCGTCTTAATCAAAAACACTAGTAGCCAGGTATATTTCCTTCTATCCCCGAATGTAAAGGCGGGGGGATAACATACCAACACGTCTCCTTCCACTCCGCGTCTGGTTCCGCAAGCTGTATCTCGAATCGGTTCAGGAGGGTCGGGATCATCTATTTACTTGTTAACATGTACTGAGGTATGAGTAGCCAGATTGGTGTATTTACCTTGCTCATTTCCATCCAGCTGATATCTGAGGAGGTGTCAGTTGTCAAACTGGGGTGGTTTGGGGTTCTAGGAGACGTACTTTTTCCAATACAGAGTCGAGCGCCGCCGCCGAAGGCGAAGAAATATCTTTCTGTGTATAGTATTAGTTTCTGGGGCTGTGAGGTAATGGGGCTGAAGCGTACTCATATCGCCGGTCTTCTCAGTCAACCATCGTTCAGGTCGAAAGGCTTCGACGTCGTCGTCGAATACACTTGGGTCTCGGTGGATGACCCAGGGGTTGACGCCTACTGTTGTCTGTATAGTCCATAAGGTTAGCGACATTCAATGTCATAGACGATTGGGATTCGACTTACTCCCCCCGGCAAAAAACACCCATCTATGACAATCCCCTCCTTCGGAACCACCCGCGGCAAATTCATCCCCACAGCCGGATGCAACCTCAACGCTTCATACATACACGCTTGAAGATACGGCATATCATTCGCCTCGTCCAACTTGACCGGATCCGAGAATCTGCCCTGGCGTTTCCGATCTTCGATCTCGTCTCTCAGGTTGGATAAACACGTTGGGTTTTTCAACAGATAGTAAATAATCGATCGGAGCGAAATAGCAGTGGTATCCGATCCAGCAAATACATTCGACGCGGCCATGGAAAGGACATCGTTGTCGGACAGTTGCTTTTCTTTTTTATTTTGCACGTCGAAGAGTTTGGATAGTAGGTCATGTTTTTCTCCATTGTGCTGAGTTTTCTCTTTGCGATCGGTTACTTCGCGAGCTGCGATCTGACGAATCGTGCCGTGACGTGCTGTGATTGCTAGGTGGCTGCCAATGAGAGGACTCAAGTAATCATGAACCCAGTATAGCCAGGGGACTTGGCCCACCCAGGCGGCCGAGCGAAGTGCGTTCTCAATTTGTTGGAATGCACTACCGTCTGTGCCGGTCTCGAGGAAGTTAAATGGTTTGGAGAAGGTGATTTCGCCGATGATATCTATTAAACTCACCCATTAGTAACCTTGAGAACGAGGGGGTGGGAGGGCTCACCAAAAGCAAACAACTGCATCCACTTCCCCATATCAACAATCGCTTCAGGCCCCTGCCGTGCCATGCATTGCATGAATTGCTCGATGACTGTATCTACCCCGGATTCGAAATCTTTCAGACTACTCATTGAGTAAACGTTGTTGACGAGTCGTCGTTGAGCACCGTGGATTATCTCGTTGCGTTCTGCAAAGAGATCGAATGTGCGATGGCCTTGCCAGACGCCTTTTTTTCTTCTTAGCTTAGTTCTTGAGTATAGCATCTGCAATTGATTTATGCAATGGGTGTGAGGGACTCACTATACCAATCACTCTTCCTAAACTTCGACCCAGCTCCTACCACCAACCAAACAAACATCAGCCTAACCACTTCAGACACTACTCTCACTGAAACCTAGACCAATTCACGGGATTTAACATACCATAAATCTTCAAAATGGCATCCAAATCCGCCACACTCACTTCATTCGGCCCGATCCTGACCAACTTCCCATACTTGGTATGAAGATCGATGAATTCTCGATGCATGTGGCCTTTATCGGAGCGACGGACAAGCCATAGTCGGGATATACTGGCCCAGAAGGGACCTGGGATGCGTGATATTGGGTTGAGGAAGCGGGTGTAGATGATGTAGATGAGAAGAGAGAGGGATAGGAGAGTGGTGGATAGAGTGAGGATATGCAGGGTGGTTGTGGTTGGGGTGTTGTGATGGTGTAGGATTTCTTGAGGGAGGTTGGGTAGAAGGGGCATTGTGGTAGGAGGATGGGTAGATTGGTGGGTATACAGGAGTTAACTAAGAAAATTTAGGTTGGTTATACTTGAGATAGATGGGAATGTAGATGTAGAAAGATGAGCTCTTAAATAGATTGTGGTTGTGATTGCCACTATGTAATACCATCTCTACTGTGTCTTGTATGTATCTATGTAATTAACTAGTTGGTTGGAAGTACCGTACGGAGTAAAATGGCCTCCTCACTGCCTTGCCAGTTGTCACTGGCTGGATGCGGGGGCGGGGGATCGTCGGATCTGCGGGGTAAGTTATTCCAAGTATAGAGTCCATAAGAGCTGTTTGTGCTGAAGGATCATAGGAAAAGTTAAGAGATTGGTGGCATCACTAATAGTTACTCCTAAATTGAGCAATTGAGCTGATTATACTAATTGAGCCCGTCTAGAATGCTCAAGTCTATTACTATACTTAACGTTAACTGTGTCCAGCGTACTTGGAAGTCTGAGATGAGTGATCTCCATAGCTAGTTATATGAAGCTAGACTATCCATTAAGCAAATTAATCAGCATGATAAATCCGATCTAGGAAACAAGGTTGTCTAATCCCTTCCACGCTCAACGTCACAGATATCTGCAAGAGATCAAGAGCACACCGTACTCTGTACTCCGTACAAGGCCCAACAATGGGGCAATAGCTCTAAACCAGGACCCACATGATAGTGGTATGTTTCGGATGCGTATGGTATAACTTACGGTACCCGAAACGACGCAAAATACGTCCGCCCTCGATTGGGACGATGGGCTCTCTCTTGGCACAGAGGCAGTTTTTCGGCATTGAGAGTGCTGTTTCTGACGTAATTGATCATTTCTAGTGAGGATTTTGTTGGGAGTGATGCAGATAGTGGAGTGCCTAGACTATTCAGGGGTCGCTTTCTGAGTTTCTTAGACTTGCTAGGCTATGGAGCAACTTAGTAGCATCTATGAAGAAAGAGAGGGCTACATGATGGACACTAGTATCTTTATCAAGGTCTGGAAGGGATGTATGGCTACGATAGCATGATTTTTAATAAGAATGTTTGGAATTTGGGTTAATTCTATCAATCTATTGACATCTATATTCCGCAGTTTTGAATGACAACGAGCATATGTTCGAACAAAATACCTCTATCTTATCTATGAGAGATTCACCAATCACTTGTCAGTGTATATTCACTGCGGCGTCACAAAACCCGCAAAGTAGCCAGGAATGCTGCTCATTTCCTCAAGACGCGTCGCGTAGCCCAAGATCCCATCAGGACGGACAATAACGACCGTGCCGTTGACATCGGAGACAGTATAGGCAGTATGAGCGGACCGCTCCGAGTCATAGTACAATCGGCCAATTTTCGGAATATCAAAGACCTGGTCCCCTCCAGCTGGACTCTGAGCAACCACAGTGAGAAACCGAAGCATGCCGCGAGGAAGTGTTTCACTAATGTTCTTCAGTGCCTCCACGCCACGGGTGAGGCTGTCCTTGGTCTTATCTGGCCGTCCGGCGAACACAATCACAGACCAAGCACCGGTGTTGCGGGTCAGATGGAACAGTCGGGTAGGCAGCCTGGAGCCAGGGGCGTAGACCAATGCATCTGGGGCTCTCCAACCTGCCGATATCATGGTCGCCAAGGGGTCCTTGTTGATGATGTTTTCATCGTAATGAATTCCCAATCCAATATTGAACTGAATCGTGTCATCGAAGATCTTCGTGAATAGCTCGTTCGCATCTAAAGCGAGATCCTTATAGCCGTCGGGCACGGTGCCTGAAATAGTAGCCGAGAAGGCTTTGTCAAGACCGATCAGGTGCTGCGCTGCTGGGCGCCGTTCCGAATCATAAGTACGAAGCATATCGGCGCCATACCAGCCTTTGGCAACACCGCCCAACTTCCAGGCTAGATTAACTGCATCGTGGACGCCAGTGTTCATGCCCTGCGCGGCACCGGATGAGTGCGTATGACAAGCATCGCCTGCCAGTAACACACGATCGTTGTTGTAGAAAGAATCAGCCACCCGCTGGTTGATACTGTGTTGAGGTTAGGACGGTATGGAGACCGATGGACAAGAACACTCACCCATACAGAGTCCACCATTCGATAGACTCAATCTCCAACGAAAATGGTTCCATGGACTTGATAGCCTCCTTCTTAGCATCTTCAAGCGTGAGCTTGTCTCCATACTTGGCAAGCATTTCCTTTGTCATGGCAAATCCGATTCGCTTCACACCATGGTCCAGTTGAACCCAGAGAACATTACCGTGACTTTTGGATTCGATGGAAGCAAAGCCAACATCAGAGTCAGGCATATCAGTCTTGAAGTGTCCATCGATCCGCACCCATTTGAAGTTTGTGTGGTCTCCCTCGAAGGGGATTCCAGCCAAGCGTCTCACAAGAGAATGACCACCATCTGCGCCAACGATGTATTTACTTTGGATAAAAGTCAGAATAAGCAATCCTTCATCTGGAAGTGACGTGCTACATACCTTTTCACCGTCAAAGTCCTACCCGAGGCAACCTCGGTTATCTGCGAGGTCACCTTGTAATCATCATCACAAGGATCTTCATCAACAGAAAAGCCCTCTAGTTTCCATCCAATATATGGCTTCCCCCGGAGCACCTCATACGCATCGCGAATTACCTCTTCCGAGAACTTCTGGCGAATATTAAGACAATAGTCCAGGTATGTCCCGTGCATGCGCTGGAACATGACATGCCAGCCACGTGAAGTCACACGCTTGTCTCCATTATACGTCACACTGTTGCGAGCAACATACCCAATCTGATTCAGGTCATCCAACAACCCCAGTTGATCCAGCAGCTCCAGGGTGCGGGGGTATAGGGTTGTTGCGCGGCCATACATGGCTTGCTGAGATTTGTCATGTTGTTCTGATGTAATCGGTTATTCAAGGGCTCTTGAAAAAGGAGTGAGGAAAAGAGAAGTCTTTCTCACCAACAAGAATGGAGTCTACACCCTGTCTTGCAAGGCCATAGGCGATGAGCAGGCCAACAGGCCCACCGCCACAGATGAATACATCGGTCTTGATAACATCAGCCATGTTGAACTGTGTAGTAAAGGAGAATAGCGCAGATTGAATGCTGTGGTTATATCGATGGAAGTGTTCTCGAGGTTGGCAACGGCTGCCCTTTTATACCTGGCCTGAGTGGCCTGGTGAGTTGGCGCATTACGGCATTCCAGAACGCCGGTAAGGAGAAACTATACGAAAGACTGCACCAGAAACCATAGGTCCACGGGCTTTGTCGTGTTACACAACAGCAACATGTATCTGTGGGAGAAGTACGCGTAACGTATCGGAGGGTATCAGACCTGAGTGGAGTATCTGGCAGAAGAATAAACATTTTCAAGGGATACCCACCCAGGCAAAACGGCTACTGTCCGCTGTGGGTTGTATTTTTTGCCTGGTGTAATCGGGCCGGGTGCAAGTCGGTATGCCGGCCCCTTTCTCGGTAGGTTCGGGTAGCTTGAACCTTGGTCCTTTCCATCCTTCCCTGGTGGTTCAAAGTGGCGTCTCCTATAGACGACTGAATACGTCTGGTTCAGTTAAGATAGTTGGAAAGATACCGTGGGCTATGTGAGTGCTCACCTGCCCGAAAATTGACATTCGCAAGAAATCAAATCCAATGGTATCGAAACATGCGTCTGGGGACTTGAAAGCGACTGGCCAAAATAACAAAACTCGAGTAAAAGATAAGAGAACAGTCTCAAGATAAACAAAAATCATTTACGGAGTGTTCATGGACGAATAAATCTCTCAGAGTCAAAACAACACCCCCGTGGGATGAATATCATAAGAACGACGGTGATGTCAGCCAAAGATCATCCCACAGCATGTCCATCAACGAGCCATCAAAATCTTGTCCATTCCAGAAAGGCCCAAGTGCCTCAGAGGGAAACCCGGCAGGAGGTTCTTGATTGGCGCCAACATCTGCTTCGGAGAGGGTTGGGAAGGAAGTCGGTATGACAGACAATGGTGTGTCATGGCCCACAGGTACACTTGTAGGTGGAGCTGGAACTTGTTCGGCGGTATTGTCAAGGGGGCATGATTCACGATCGCCTTCATCTAGCAAATGGCATAATATCTTTTGGAGACTACTGGCGCAATTCTTGGCAGTGTTGCTGTACGAATCCATATTAGCTAGACAGTTGAAGCAGCTTTCCCAAGCAACCCTCAAAACCTCCTTGGAGAAGATAGATTCCATAGCGGGGCATGTCTGTGCCAACACGAGGACAACCCCAGCTGTAAAGGTATCTAATGGCTAAAATTAACGGGGTTTCCATTCAATAGTGTGGGATAGGCACATACAAAAGACACTATACCACCATACACTGGCCAATTCAGTCCTGGAAATGACATTCATAAGGTGCGACAGCTCAATCGCAGCCGCGACACAGGAAATTGAGCAGCTGAGGCTTAAGTCCGAGATAATATTGCGTTTTGGCTCTGCACCCGCGGAGGAGTTGTCTGGGTGACGTGGAGGGCAATTTTCCCGACAAAACTTGACAAGAGTGGGACGCAGAAGCAGAATCCTCAAGTGAAGGAACCTGTAAGAGATTTCAGCGATTGATAACTGAAACATATGCGCAAAGCACCTACCTTCCCCTCAATAAACTACTTTCACGGCGAAAGGGTTCAGCGAGCCCCGCAGATCCGTGAGCGTCATTCCATTGCAACGCCGCTGGAAGACTTGTCTCAAACACCGAAAGCTCCTCTTCTAGATCTAGCAAAATCTGAGCCTGATTATTACTCGACTTTATCCGCTCGGATTGTCCAGAATCCTCCCAAGGTTCATAAACTTCAGATAGGATTCTCCTTAATATCTTATACAACTGCAAAGTCCGGACATAAAACTCAGTCCGTGACAGTGTCTCTGGTTCTGATCGGTCGTGTTCAACACTCGAACCGAGATGTTCATCATTAACAGCTTCTGGAAGAGGCACTGCGGAGGCATGAGTCATGGGAGGGCGACCCAGCATCATACTGCTTGCTCTTGAGTTTACTGTCAGTAAGTTGTCAAATAAGAGGCAGAAATACCTACAGATCTAGCATTACACATCCATGCCAAACGCGCCGTCTCATCTGTATTTGAGCCGGTGTCCTATTCTTATCGGCTTTGAGGGAATGCATTCCAAGAGATTGCGCCACTCTGCAAGCAAGGCCTATTATGTTCCAACATCTCGAAGGAGACTTGCCTCCCTGCAAATATTGTGAAGTCAAAAGCAATGTCTGCACAAGGGCTAGATCTCCTTTATCAAGGGAGATGACGTTCAGAAGCGATTGTGAGCGTTGAAAGAACTCCTCAGAAGTGGCTTCGCGCGCTGTATGGTCTAGCTTGGAAAATTGGCATCCTAAAGCAAAGATTATGTTCAACGCGCAGTGGAACATCGAAGAAGATACACTTGGATCTCCTAGACCCATCCCGGACGAGGGGATCAGCCACGCCTCCGGCGTCCATAGGTTCCTGTACATGCGAAGAAAGCTCGGTTTATGAACGAATGGATACAAGCTGTGGATTTTGTCGAAATAACAGTTGAGGAGATAGCCAGCTAATTGTTGGGGTGGTAGATCATGCTTTTCGTCCCTTGAATTGGGTGCCTCGGCCACTGTTGGCCAGGAAGTTGGGCATGTGCTAGAACTTGCATGCAGGATGGTATTTGTTGGTTCTGCCGGTCCAGGTTCCTTTGCGGACTCTTTAATCTGTTTCAAGAAAGAGGCGACAGAAGAGTCACCAAAGAATTCGTCTTCGCTTTCTGACTCAGCAAATGGTCCGTCAGAAGTTATTCCCATTGCAGTAATTCGGATTTGGTTCCCTGCTGGGCTTTTTTGTTTTGAAGGTGGCCTTGATTTAGAAGCACCAGGCGCCTTGCTCCTGCCATCCTTTCTTTGGGTGTCTTGAGTGGCGGATGGGCCATCCCCTTCAAAGAATATAATCTCAAGGTCAGTACTATCACCATCTGATTGAGTAGAACAGTCATTATTTCTATCCAAGGCTCTCAGCCTGTTATCAGAAGGCCTCGACGAAGCATTTGGATTTTCTAGCGCGGGAAGATGATTGATATTTGCAGTCCCGGCTCCAACAAGGGTGACTTGAGACTGGTGCATAATTCTGAAATGGTCAGCCGTCGGGTAAACTAGAACAAACCGGTTATTGTAAAAACTAACTTACTGATTGCTCTGGATCTTCCTGGCATAGGAGTCGCTGGGGTAGGAACACGGGGTGTCCCGTCTTTTGCATTGCCCACAGATGGGCTCAATGCCGTCGCAGCGGATCTTTCGCTCACGACACCGGCTACAGGCCAGCAAAATCTTGGGTTTTAGGACTCTCAAGGGTTGAGGCTAAACCAGCGTAAGAAGCTAAACGTCACCGCTAATGATAATGATGCAGCGGACGTACCATTTCTATCAGTAGGCTAACAGAGCACTAAGCACCGCGCCGACCAAGTCAATTTCAGGAAAGTCAGAATCGTGTCAAAGACACTCTAGAGATATACGCCCTATAAAAGATAGTATGATTCAATCTAAGATATCGGAATTATGTCGCGTCGGGACGAGAACTGCCGGATTATTGTCAGTGAGTCTGGCATCTGCAGTTGGGATGCTGTTAGGGACCGAGGCGTTCCGTCAGGTTTCCGGGTACAGCAGGCCATAGCAGCCATCGGGCAAATGCACTTGCCTCAATGTCTGGGCCATGTGGGGCACGTGTGAGGCAATCCAGTCATAGAGCTTTTAGCATTTGAACCAGAAATCTTCCCTCGTTATTGATGAGGCAAATGCGCTAGGTAGGTAGTTTTCATCCTCAGATATCACAGCTCAATACAGATGAGACTTGCGCAGCTGAATGCATGATCAATCTCTATTTGGCTATGGAAAACAGAATCCATGTATTATGTATAGTCTGCATGGCTGCATTGCATGTTCGTCGAGGGCATTTGCTCTGCGTCAGTACCATCTCAGCACACCTATAGTCTGTTCAAGATATGATTCAACTTGTCAGCATAAAAATTCTCCTACCTAATAGTAATCTGTCGATCTCAACCCATCTTGGTCTGACTTGACCACAAACCGATGCCGAGAGAAAGCACACTTTACCCCCTCAAGAGGATGTGGTTGTCTGTATCGAAACAGTATCGGTAATTGTACCAGGCGCTGTATCGGAAGTGTATCACAAGGATGTGTATTGATCGTCCTACTTTGCCCACCGACACAGTCAGATAATCTTCCTATGCTACCTTGGACATTCATAGCACTTATGCAGTGCTTATACACAAGGTGAAATGCGTTCGATTTGTAGTACGTATACTTCAGTCGACTATCAAGGCTCTCAATGTTAAAATGCCATTTAGGTCGGATGACAGACTCGCTAGAAGTCTTTTGTCTCAGGTATGATCATTCTATAGAGTCCCGAACCAGATGTTTGAGGTCCGAATTAGGATTTTACTATTACTAGCATCTTCCTTTCTGCCTGCTATCTCCTATGCCACCAGGTGAACATACCAACGACATTCTATTCAGTACAGAAAGAAAGGAGATAAAGCTATACTGTTTATGCCTTAATATCTATTATTCATATTATTAAACACTGCCAACCGTACAGTTACTCAGAAACCTGAGCCTGTGTTGTCAGGTAGAAGCAGCGCTAAAGACACTGCCTTAATGCTTGTCATACATCTAACTACATTAAAGAACCCCATATGGTGATAATACATTCTCAGAAGAACCAGCCCAAAGCCCCAGTATATTACCAGCCCACATCACGAGGCAAAGAGGGCAGACTTAACCTACTCCTTCTTACCCGCAGCCTTCTCATTCTCGGAGTCACTCCAATCCAACAACTCCATGAGCTGTTCCTCCGACAGATTGTGCGTGCGGTTCTCGGCCTCCTTCTCCAGACTCTTCATGTACTTCTTCTGCCTCTTCCTGGCATTCTTCCCCCACTCAGGCACCCCACTCGCCGTCGCAAAGTCCTCTCCATCTTCGATCTCATCGTCTGTGTTCTCCACCTCTCCCAGAACCCGACCACCGCCACCGCGGAGTGCATTGGCCGATATCTTGGCCTTCTTCTTCTCGTTTTTCTTGGCCTCTTCCTTCTCCTTGATCTTTTTGCGTTCCCGGTCGTGCATCTTCTTGAAGAATTTCTCGATGTACGGCCGGAGGAGAAGGTATCCGATCACGGAGCAAATGACCTTTGTCCAACGGTTGATGCTCACATCGGCGAAGGAGGCATAGAGGTTACCAAAGAAGCGGGTAAAGATGGTTTCACAGAAGGCGTAGATTTGGCTGAAGAAGTCGTTGAGGGCATCGGCAGCGACCTCGCCTGGATCTCGGGTGGCCATTTTGCTTCTGTAGTGTACCTATCTCGTGGGCGATTGTGTGTGTGTGAAGGTTGCTGGGTTTGTGTAGGTCGGCGGATTCAACCGGAAGAGGTGTTTTTGTTGGGGAAGCGTTATCGTGGGGTAGTGGAGGAGCTGGAGCGAGCTGGAGGGCGGCTGGAGGAACCGGAGGAGCCGGAGCGAGGCAATTGCTTGTCAACCGATTCTCCTATCTCAGGAAGGGACGAAGCAAAGGCAAGGTAGAGTCTCTCAACCTGTGGTCAGTCATGGAACTTCATGGACTGTAGGAAGAATTCCGAATGTGGAAATGCGTCGTTCCGGCCTAGCGTCATTCCGCGTCGGAGATATAGATTGTCCGGGATAGGCTGGGGAGCCAATCACGGCCGCTTCCTTACTACAGTATGTAGGCTCAACGCGTCCCGACACGAGCCGCGCATCGGAGCGCATATCATCAAGTACTACTCCGTACTCCGTCTATTCATCGAGGGAAGAAAACACCACAGTTCGCATAATCGATCAAAATCAACACTCACACATCCACCTGTCTTTCACAGAAATGGACCAGGGAGAAGAAATCAGCCTCGAGGAGGTACGTACTCACCCGCGGTCACTGGCAGTACTAAGTCGCCTCTGCAGCGCTTAAAGTCCGCTCTCTGGTTGTCGATCGGGAAGATAGTGGATGAGGAAACCATTAAGCTTGGTGTCAACGCCACCCCTCAGTTTATTGGAGCCTTGACGGAAATGGTCTGGGCTCAGATAGGTATGAAAATCATCCATTGGCGATGTCAATGTCGAAAACTTGGACGACTGCACTTTCGTCACCTCTCGTTCACTGTAAGCAGGCGCTGACTAAGGCTGATGGACAGAGACGGTCAGCCAAGATCTGGAGTCTTTTGCTAAGTAAGTCACAATCTCTAGTACCGGGCCTCTGATTAGCAGAGCCTGATTGCCTTGTTCTGATGTGGCTACGGTCTACCGGGCCAGTTTGTCAAGTGACGGATGATGGCTTGGTGCGGGCTGACACTCGGTATTTCCTGTTTAGGCATGCCGGGCGTTCGACCGTCAATGTCGCAGATGTGATGCTACTCGCTCGCCGCAACGAGGGACTAGAATCTATCTTGCGGGCATTTGTCGAGCAATTGCGCGAAGAAGAGGCCTGATCAAACAGTATTCAATTCTCGCCGTTGGCTTTGGCGCAACATGGCGGATTGAGTATGGCAGATAATTGGCGGCTACACATCGCTGGGATCCAGGGTATGTCGACTTCTTTCTGGAGGACCTGTGCAGCATATTTCCCCGACCAGGAGGTGCTAAATCCGAGGCAGAAGAAGGACAAAGTCCGTTGGGTCATCCGTGACGGAACTTGATATCACCCAGACCCAGGGTTTCATTCGTCGGCAGATGTGACGCCACTGCCCAGATCCCCACAATCTGGGAACGGCACTTGACACCCCAAACATCAAGCCACGCCGCCTATGAAGCTTGGTCGACTAGAGATCGTGGCACATTCAATAATACTTTGAATTTAAAGTAGACGCCGGACGCCATCCCGACAAATCAGATGCCCGTGGTCCTGGGATTCTATTATTATAAGAGAAATCCCAATTGGAACGCCATGCGACACAAGGAACATCATACCTATGGTGTAATGATTATCTGAACGACACGCGGTTGATCCAATCAGGCCTACATTGTCTAGACCCAACTACCACTGAATACATCATGATCTCTCGAACTTAATCTGTATCCGTACTTTTTATAGATCTCAGGTCTAAGCAACGTCATCGCAACGTCTTTCAAATAGATGTTCCTCGACAGCCATGGCATTCAAATAGACAAAGCGGAGCTTTCGCCAGACCGTCCTATTCAAATGTTTCTAGAGCTACTATCCTTCCGAATGCATTACAAAGAATTCGTACTTTCGAAACACAGAAACTTTCGCATACAAAGATGCTTAACACCGCAACCGACTCCATCAGCACCTATCAAACTACCCTCAAAACCGCGCCCGTCATGAAAGCTGTACGCTTCCACGGTCGCGGCGACATCAGGGTTGAGGAGATCGAAGAGCCCACCTGTGGCAAAGGACAGGTGAAGGTGCTTATCCCTACTACGGGTTGCGATGGTATGCACTGACAAAATCCATCATAGATGCGACCTGCTTTTGTTGGAATATGCGGTAGTGGTAAGCTCAGACCAGCTGTCAGTGGAGTCTCTGCATACTAATTTCAAAAGACATACACGAATACTCTGGAGGCCCTGTTCTGGTCCCCCAAAAACCGCACGGAATCACCGGGGCCAGCCTCCCGGTAACCCTCGGTCATGAATTCAGCGGAATCGTCGAAGAAGTAGGAGAGGGTGTAACCGATATTTCTCCGGGACAACGAGCCGTCGTGCGACCAACCATCTTCGACCGCAAATGTCCTTCATGCAAACTAGGCTATGAATACTGTTGTGAGAATATTGGCTTCATCGGACTTTCGGGTAGCTCATACTCCGGCATGATTGGCATGCACGAATTCTAACCGATTTGCAGGATACGGCGGTGGACTAGCAAAACACATCGTAGCACCGGCAGAACACTTCTATTCGATTCCTAAAAATGTATCCCTCGAGGCAGCAGCCTTAGTCGAGCCATTAGCAGTAGCTTGGCACGCCGTGAACATCTCACCGTTCAAGCCAAACGACAGCGTCTTAGTGCTAGGAGGCGGACCAGTTGGGATCGGAGTCGTCCAAGTGCTCAAGTTACAAGGGGCAAAAAACGTCATGGTGGCAGAGTTGACAGAAAATAGGAAGAAGTTCGCGTCGGAGTATGGAGCAACGCATATTCTAGATCCACGAGAGGTGGACGTGGCCGCAAAGGTCCGCGAACTGACCAACGGCGTGGGTGCGGATGTAATTTTTGACACGGCTGGTGTGGAGGTAGCTCTTAACGGAGCGATTCGTGCGAGTCGAACACATGGAACGATAGTCAACATTGCTGTGTGGGAGAAACGGCCGGCTCTGCAAGTCAACGAGTTGATGTATAGCGAAGTCAACTATACGGGGTCTGCGCTGTATGATGAGAGCGCGTTTGATAATGTCATTCGGGCACTCAGCTATGGTACGTCACGCGATTTTTGGTCTACATTGACAAGTCTAACTGTTATCTAGGGCAATTGAATCCCGAAAGGATGATCACATCGAAAATCAAGTTGGATGAAGTTGTGGAAAAAGGATTCCAGGCCCTGGTGAACAATCGGGACGCCCACTGCAAGATCCTAGTTGATGTACAGGCTTAGAGACTTATCGGGATGCAGATTGTCAGGACGATAGTTATTAAATTTAATGTTAAGCCTTGGTGATATTGTACACATGGCCTAAATCGATATCTCCTACAGTAGGCACCCGAAAATATATACTGACTGAGCCTGGCAATAACCAGCCAACACCACAAACCATAGAGTTGCATACCAGTAAAGCCAGAACTTTCTCATTGGCGGTAAAGAAATATAAGGCCAGTCAGTACTCAGAATACCCAACGCCCATTCACCATACTGTATACTATCTTTCCAGTGAGAAGATGGTGCCTCTTGCCACCTCCAACATCTTTCGTACGCTTAATCTTAACAGTAGATTATTTAGCAATATAAGTTGGTTTTTTTCAACAAGCGGGTCCCATAGCTCAGTTGGTTAGAGCGTAACGCTAATAACGTTAAAGTCGAGGGTTCGAGCCCCTCTGGGACCATCTTTTTGCTTTTTCTTTTTTTCCCTGTCCTTCGGACAACACGCGTCTATGTTGATCAATTCATCTTTTTGTCGCCGGTATACGAGAAAGGATGTGTAGTACAATGTCCCAGCGGAGACCTTCTAGCAGCTGTCGCGACAAAGGAAAACGGTCCCCATCACGTCCCTCGTTCGGCACAAATAATCCCTTCATGGCAACAATACTTGCAGTCAAATGATCAATAGATTAACTCGATCAAGTCAAGTGTGTCAACAAATTCCAAAAGGTGGTTCAAATCCACCCCTTAATAATATTAAAACATTGACTAACCTGCTTACTAGGACAGCTCGGCTTCTCGCAGGGCTGCGGTAAGCACTACTTAAAAACAACTGGGAAAGTGGATCATCAGCACATAATCAACGCCCTCCAATGCGATGTGGCTGAACCATGGAGTCTTGCTAAGTGTCTTACCACGTGTCAGCCATAGCCCTCTGGGCTTAGAAGCGATGATACCAAGCTAATCTTAGGACATGACAGGCTCTGAGTGATGATATCGCCAGGTGCTAAGCAAGGCTGAGCCACCTCAAGGATGTCAACCTAGAACCCACTTTACATAAACCATGGAGTAATTTATTGTCTCTCGATCCCTGCCCACGAAGGTCTATCTCGAGACACCAAGACCCTCACAGATCTCTAATCATTAGACACACCACCCAATCCAACGCCATGTCCACCCTCAACATGAACCCCGAATACTCCGAAGAGTACGAAGACAGGCCCCTTCCTCTAAAGCTATACGGCGAATGGGACGACGAAGACGACTTGATAATCAAACACAAGCTCGAATCTCTCGTCAACGGCGACATCACACCCTACTAAGCAGCCATCGACCTCGACACCATCGTCACCAACGACACGAATCGAAGGCACGAGGAGTTACTCAAACGGCCAGACCCACGAAATATCACCCCAGAGGAAGAAGCCCAAGGCGCCGATATGTATTGCATCATGCCACGACCGCGCCGATGGATCGAGCCGCTCTTCCACGCAGTTGCTCGTCTTTGTTCATCCTTTCTCCCTTACCACCCGGCCCAAACCCGACTCATCGACTTCCTGAAAGAACTGAAAGTCATCCCACGACACGATCTTTACTCTGGGGTTCCCCCCGAAGATCCCAATGAACCGTACCGGACGGTAACATTATGGCCAATTGAAGGAAACTGGGAAGCAGTAGCTGAGACTTTTGACTATTGGCATGTTTGTACGTTTGCCTTAACCATACTCCAAGCAAACCACCCACCAGCTCTGATCTAACGTTCATGTTGACGTAGATGTCCTCGCCCCCTACCGCTGGCGCAACTTCAACTCCGCCATAGCGCGCATAACCAGCTCGAACCTAATCGACTGCGGATTTCTCAGTTCCCTGCGCGAAATCCTTCCCGAACACCCGGAATATCCCAATTTAGCGACCCGGCCCATCGATGGGCCGAATAAGCTAGGCAATTACATGCTGGGAGCGGCGCAGTGGGTCATGTGGCCCGATGAATGTCGGTATGCGTACGAGCAGTGTAAGAAGCATGAGAGGGTGTCGGGATCCCGGGAGATGTGGACTATGGAACGTTGGAGGGAGTGGAAACGTCAGTTTGCGTTTGTGGCGGGGGATGAGAGGTTTACGCCGAAGTATCGGGATGTCGCTGGACGAGCGTATCAGCAGATTGTGGTGGTTGAGGAGGAGGATGTAGCGGCCAGGGGGGGTGGAGGTGTGAGTATGTTGGGATGAGTGTAGCACAGAAATGGACGGCGATTATTCCCCGATGTTGATGAACATTTCCACGGTAGTACATTTCTCTCCCGGGACACAAGGGATATATTTCACGCCTGCTCTCAAAGTTTGTGACTTAATCATAGCTATAGGAGCAATAGTATCTAGACGTATCAGTACTCTCTAGAATGATACACCTCCAGGAGAAAAGAAAAGGCATTATCTCCCTCGCAAACAAAAAAGACAACCTGGCGACAACATACACACACCACTAGCTTCAACGAAGCCCATGTAATAAATAAAAAAACCAATCACTGAGATCAATTATTTGCTAGCCTGGATCGAATCCCAGAAAGATGTGGGTAAAAAAGCAAAAAGATGGTCCCAGAGGGGCTCGAACCCTCGACTTTAACGTTATTAGCGTTACGCTCTAACCAACTGAGCTATGGGACCCGCTTGTTGAAATAACAACTCTTTCAATGCTAAACAAGCAAAAAATAAGCAGGACGTAAGTAAGACGTAAATCACTTGGAAAGTCCCGCGGAACACAGCCACTTCTCTATCTAGCAACTCCCCTGAATTCTGCATGCAATGTCCGAATGAAGGGATATAATTTTGATGCTGCTGCATTTTGTTACTTCTTCAAGATGTCTCATCAGTCTCCTCGAAATCCCACCAACACATCCCTATAAACTCTGTCTATCCAAAAACTCCAGCATAGACCATATATTCAAAATCCCAATATTCAGCCCAATATTGGGATCCGACTTGGTCTGCCATCCCAGATTATGATCGAACAGGATACTAAGATACTCCCGATTACTGCCATGGTAAATGGGACGTTCGCTTAGTCGGGGATAGACATTAACTCGGTAAGTGAGCCTGCAGCGAGCAAAGAATTCATTCATAACACGCGCAGCTTCTTCCGTTCGCTCTATCCACCATTCCGGGTGAATCTCAACCAGCTGCGCTATTAGCGCCCCGATCTCGTTTCTCCAATGGTCAGGGTTTCTGATCAGTCTTGGAATTATTTCTGAGCCTCGGATAGTGCCGAGATACACGCCACTTAGCTCGTCGTAGGTGAATGATGCAGCTGGGGCTGGGGCGGCAATGGCTTCCGGTGAAACAGTTATTTGCAATGGCTCTTTTACTTGTGCCATTGTGGCGGCTTCTAAGTGGAACCGTCAGTCGAAGAAAACCAAGCAATAGAGCGGCCTGGGTATACGTACCTGAACCAGGCAGAGGTTTCGGCACAGGCTGTGTCTGTTCGACATGGGTAACCGAGGCCAGCAAGAGCTCTTTGGCATATGCGGCTGCAGCGGCTGCCGCATATCCTTGCCAATCCGTGGTCTTGTGTGAATCGGCATAATCGCCGATTCCCCGGATGATCACGCAAGGGAAATTGTTCATAAATCCCGCTTCTCCCGATTCCACACAATAGGCATCTAGCTCGGAACCTAGCCTATCCCGCAGCCAGCTGTCGTTCGCTTGGTTCACGAACACAATTGTTCCATAGTGGACTACAGGGTCCTGACAGTCTCGAGGAGGCCGTACAACAGTATTGATCGCATCACAAGCATCGCAATTGGTCGACTTGCTACCGACGTGATCATAACCAGACAAATATAACTGATCACTCCGACGGGGCCGAGTAAAGCTCGACAACTGCTCCATCTCCGAAAGAAAGTCCAAGAACAGTTTACGCCCCATGAGATGATGCGTTTGCAACTTAGACAGCGCAGTCAGAAAAATCTGGGGAGGTCGGTTGAGCATGCCCGTGCGCTGAAATCCACCGCCACTCAAAGCTTTTCCAAAGTTATACTGGATCACTCCGCCATGGGTACCTGTTGGCTTGCTGACGACTATATCGCCACGGCGGATATCTTCCTTCTCTCGTGGTACTCCGCCCCCGATACCAACCACCAGGCCAAATTGAATCGAGCGGAAACTGGACATCAAGTGCATGGATACGGTGGTGAATGTACTGCCGCAGTCGCCACTAGGCAAGCATGCGATGACGATGTTATGCTTGCCGATGGCTCCCAGAGTATATGCATTGTAGTCATTGGGCTGAACGGGCAGGTCCTCGTGGATTTCGTCTAGGAGCGCCTGGGCTGCGGCCATCTCCAGCGGTAAGGCGCAGATCCATCCGATCTTGTAATCATCGTGCGACAAGGTTTTCGATATCAAACTGGCGCGCATAGTGAATTGATATTTGAACGAGCAAGTTGAAGCATTGAATTGAGGAAGAACGGCCGAGCCGCCGGTTTTGGAGAAGAATAGCCGCTTGGGCTCCGGAGAAGAGGGGTGCGGCTGATCAGTCCAGGCGGCTACCACAAGGCTTTGCGACGACACCATTCGCGCCAACCAATGGGATAGAATATGACATGATTAACCCCATTTAGAGAATCCGTAAGGCCGGCTCAGAAAAAAGCCCCGTCGACCTACCGACTGGAAGAGCCTGAGTCGTGGGCACGCTTGCTCCATAGCTGCCTGATCGACCACGCAAAGCAAGTCTTTTGCATAGGTGGCAGCTGTCATAGCCGCGTAAGTCCGCAAAGCTTGGTCCGATGATCATCGGAAGTATCGCATATGCCTCGAATTATCAGGCATAAGAATGCGGTGCAAGCCCGAAAGCTTCGTTGTCAAAGCAGCAGATATCGTGGTCGCCACTGGCTCCTTGGTTCTATGGATTGCTTGGCTTACCAACTGTTGTATGACACAGTGCGAGCAGTCATCATCTGACGTGGGTGTATGGAGATGAGTTGTAGCTGGCCCGCGTGTTGGGCCATTCTCTACCAAGTGGTTCCTAGTAAGAATCGAGTGGGGACGCCTGAGGCGGAGCGGGAGCTTAGCCTCCCCCCACCGGACTCACCGGCCAATCAGGTGATCAGCCGCACTGGTTTCCTATCTGGGATGCTCACTGCGAGATCCGCTTATCCATCGGTTATAACGGACAGCCTTCCTCATCCTCGCTTCTCCTGAACTTGTACATACACAGGTCTGAACACTATTTGGCGCCTATGATGGCACGCGCATTTGCAGAGGAAGATGCCATCCCTAACGACTGGCGGACCCGACAGCCCGGCCTGACCATCTGGTTGCTTGTCTCAGTCATTCGCGTCCCGCTGCTCGCTTTCTTCTATAGCATCTACTATATTCTACCCTCATTTCGACAGAGCTCGACATGGACCTATCGTCAGGCATTCACCACCCGGCTGACAAAGATAGCTATGACCGTCATCCGTGAAGTCGGCTTCACACAGTCTCTGAGTCTCGATGCCGGCAAGCTGGGCGACCGCTGGGTGGTCATGAGTCCCGCCTCCGCCGACTGCTATGGTGGTGCCTTTGCTAGTGATACCATCAAGCCCGAGGCGATCGGTGCGACATGGTATCCTGATCCTCCGCTCAAGGCATCGCCACAGTTGGTCAAGAATGATGACGAGGAAGACGACGACAAGAGTCTGGTGGTTCTTTCGTTCCATGGCAGCGCTTTTCTATGGCTGACTGGCCAACCTGACGACTCGGGGTTCACAGCCGACCTGCTGAACACGAAGCTGGGTGCCGGTGCCCGGTCGCTGTGGGTGCAGTACCGTCTCGCGGGCGGCAACAATCCCACCCCGTATCCCGGGCCCATGCAAGACACCATCACCGCATATCTCTACCTTGTCCAAGATTTGGGCATCTCCCCGTCTCGCATCGTGCTGGCAGGTGATTCTTCGGGGTCCACCATGGCCATGGCTCTCCTGCGCCATCTCGCCTCGTTCCAGGACAAAGCCGGTCATGTCCTTGCCGAGCTGCCACCGCCCAGGGCATGCCTCTTATTTTCACCATCCGTAGAGTACAGCTACGAAGGCGACTCGCAGGCTGTCAACACCGATCGAAATCAATCGACCGACTATTGCGACGGACAGATGGCAGCATGGGGAGCGCGGGCCTTTGCACCGCCGGAGACGGTCCGTCTGGATGATCCCTACCTCTCGCCATCGCTGCATCCATTCGCGACGCCGGTTCCAATTTTCACTCAGGTGGGGGGCGCGGAAATCCTGTGTGACAGTGTGAGGAGATTCGTGGACGCAATGCGCGCCGTTCCGGGTAATCGGATCGAGTATCTCGAGGTCCCAGACGTGCCGCACGACATTTATATGATGGGACATATGCTGGGGTGGCCAGAGGAACAGACTAAGATGATGGAAGCGGCGGCAGAGTTTGTTCGAAGAGTCTAACTGTACACCTTATAATATCCTGGTTATTGATTGTGCTTATAATTCGTTTTGAGTTATAGCCGTTTGCTTCCACCAACACATAGACCATTTTCACTCCCAAGGCTCTGTCTCTATTCTGATCCCCAATCTATAAACCAAAAACTCGACGAAATGCCCTTACATCACAATTACTATGAAACACCAAACTATCCTCAAATCCTACTTTCCTTCCTCTCATCGATAACAACCACCCAAACAAACCCGCACCTCTAAATCTAGATACCCAACCATGCCCCCCCTCTATAACCAAGTAAATAACTTCAACTATGCCAACTAGCAACCTAGAATAGCCAAGACCCAAATAAAACCCAAATAAACCAGAATACTACAGTTACTCCCTAGCCATATATATATATATATATTCTATACCGATCAGTCTACCGTTCAGCCCAGACCAGAAGCCTCGGCTCATATTCAACACCAGCAAAAGAATATGTAGTGACTTCCTCACACCGCGAGATAATATCCCCGCGACCAATTACTATCTTATCTTTCTGGAGTATTACCGGTCCACGAACCCCGGTTTGCCCGGACTTGCCGGATCCCTAATACCTAGTCGTAACTCCGTCTGGAGGTAATACTAATGCGGGGAGGTGTTTGGGGATAAGTTGTTGTCATTGGTGAGATTGGGATGGTGGTTCATACGATAGAGTTTGTGATGAGTGTAAGGTACTAGTTAGTAGACACTACTTGTCGGGAGGTATTGATTGGGATGGTCTACCGCTGCGCTAGTTGGAGCGGGTCCTAGCCGTGAAATGCCAGAGACATTGCAGATTATGATAGATATTGGATAAGTGGGTGCCAGTTACGGCAGCAAAGTAAAGTCATGGTCATGTTTGCCCTGCAAATAATCATAGTCTTCATCCACCCACTCCACACACGGCACCAAATGTCCCCAGTCAACCTTTCCCTGCATACTCCGGGGTAGCACAAACTTTTGGTCGGTGCGATACCACGCCGGGAAGTGAATCGTCACTAGCATGACACGGGGGTCGTCGGTGTGATTTGGCATGCCGGCATGCCACAGTCTGAAATCTCGAACGATCACGGCTCCCTTAGGCAGAGATGGCTGTACCGGGGGAGAGATCTTGCGGCGGGCTTCGACCAGGTCCGATATCACCCCGATGTTATCGCTATCCCTATGATCAGCGTCCCGGTGACTACCGGGCCAGAGCTCGGTCGCACCGTTCTCGGGCGAGGTAGCCACGAGGTTGATGTTGATGCAGAAGCCAAAGGGGATCTTGGGAAAGTCAAAATGCACGTCGACGTGCACCGGTTGTCGGTCCTCGGCTTTGAAGGCAGTGTTCGCGCTGTAGAAGCGCAGGTGTGGGTTCGGCCCCAGCATGCATTCGGTGATGGCAGTGGCCCATGGGTTGGCAATGATATCTTCAAACATGTACTCGGGGTCCACGACCGGCTCCTGCTGGATGTTGCCCGTGCGGGAACCAAAGTTGCGGTAGGTTTGCGGGTTGGCATATAGGGTTTTAGCCTCGGGGACCATGCGTTCGTTTAGTTTGTCGAGATGGACCGGATGAACACCGTTGGTGATAACACACACGCCATCTCGATGAAGACCTTCCAGGGCTGCTTGGAGGTTGTGGGAGGAGAGTTTCTTGGTGGCGCGTTCATCGTCCGACAGGGTGATCTGGACCAACTGCGGGGTCGTCATGGCGTTAGTCGGTTGGTGGCAATTGAAGGAGAAAAGCAGATGAGCAATCCAGGGCACTTACTGGACTACTCTGAGATGACCGAAGCGATCTATATAGTTATCAGCGGATGGAGTTGGGAGAATCACTGGCGGGCGCACGATAAGCCAAGGAGCCGGTACGCTTTCCGTCTTGGGAATGGCCGAGTGACGGCAGGAGACCCGACCAATCGCCTGTCAGACGGTCTGCCGTCTGTCTGCGTGGACCTTCCTTCTTCCTTCATTACTACTCCTCCTCCAGATAATGGCCGGGATACCAGTTGGCACTTGGCTCGTTATCTGCCGGGTGCTGCTCTTCGGGGTGTCTTTGACCAGTCTGTCTTGACCTCGAGATACAGCAATCCGATAAACGAGGGTTGAGGTACTATAAAGTACCGGCTCGTGTCCAGGGGTGAGTGGTCTATCTTGAATAAGCTCCTTTGACTTAATCTTTGCGTTGACTCTAATCCATAATGTCTTTCAAACAGAAGAGATCCAGTGTGGAGACCCCGGATGATATCGTGAAACAACCTGGGTCTGTGGAGGTGATCGATGCCGAACGGATCAATGATGCAGAAAAGTCCCTGGCCCACGCCAGGTTCGAGCATGGTCTGGGGTTCTGGAAGGCCTGTCAATTCTATCGTCCTGCGCTGCTGTGGTCTTGTTTTGTCAATCTGGCGGTCATTCTGTGTGGCTTTGACGGTGCCTTGATCGGCAGTCTTGTTGGCCTGACCCCGTTTGTTCGCACCTATGGCAGACTGGTGGACGGGCAGTACGCGGTTGCTCCCTCCTGGCTGTCAGCCTTTAACTATGCGTCATATATAGGCAGCGTGCCGGGCTCGCTGATTGCAGGAATTGCCTACGACAAGGCTGGTCCACGGGTGACCCTCGCAGCGGCGTCGATTGGTTCGATCGGTTCCATCTTTCTACAATTTTTCAGTGAAGGGCCAGCACTTCTTTTTGTCGGTGAGATGCTCAACGGGTTCATCACAGGCGCCTATCCCGTTCTCGCCAATGCCTATGTCAGCGAGGTCGCACCGGTCGCTGCGCGTGGTGTCCTGTCCGCTGTGATCAATTTGTCCTTTGTCATTGGCCAGCTAGTGGCGTCAGGGATGCTCAAGGGAACCAGCACCATGGACACTAAGTGGGCGTACAAGATTCCCTTCGCCTCGCAATGGGTTCTACCCGTCTTCATCCTCTCGTTCATCTACTTCTGTCCGACACCCCCATATTGGCTCTGTAAACATGGCCGGCCGAAGGACGCGCGCAAATCCCTCCAGCGTCTGACTACGTCCACTGTCGATGTTGACGCGCATCTCGCTCATATCCGGGAAACACTCCGGCTGGAAGAGAGCTCCAAAGACACCATCAGCATTCTGGACTGCTTCCGCGGGACCAATTTGCGCCGTACGATCATTTCGTGCCAGGTCTACAACATCCAGGCGCTCTGCGGCAATATCCTCTTCATCAACTATGCCGTCTACTTTTTCGAGATCGCCGGCCTGAATACCTCCAACGCCTTCTCGATGAATGTGGGTCTGACATGCATGGGCCTCGTCGGTACGCTAGCCTCGTATGTCCTCATCTCGTACGCCGGCCGGCGCACCATCTACCTGTGGGGCTCGATCGTCATGACCCTGCTGCTATTCCTCATTGGGGTGTTGGCGGCCGTGCCCCAGCATGCTTCCGGGCCCGTCTGGGCCATGTCTGCCCTCATGGTGGTGTGCAATCTCGTATACGACATGTCCGTCGGGCCGCTCTGTTTCACCGTCATGTCCGAGGTGTCCTCGGTCCGCCTGAGAGGAGTGACGATCGCCCTGTCCAACATCACGGTGGTGATCTGGTCTGTCATCTTCGCCGTGGCCATTCCGTATGCGCTGGATACCACCGGTGCCAACTGGGGGGGCAAGGTCGGGTTTCTGTTTGCTGGCATTGGGGTCTTGGACACGCTGTGGTGCTATTTCTTTCTGCCGGAGACCAAGGGCCGCACCTTTGAGGAACTGGATTGGATGTTTCAGGAGAAGGTGCCCACCCGTCAGTTCGGCCAGTATCAGTTCACCGAGACGCATGTGGCTGGGGAGGTTTAGGGATTGCTTACCTAGGTAATCGAGCCCACCGCCACAGACTTCCCCCACGGTGACGACGAGGCCAACATGCTCGCCACCATCCTGGTAATGGGATACCTAGAGTGCCGTGCGTCGGAGACTAAGAGTGTCTGGGAATTGGTGTATCGGGAAGCGCGGTCGTGGGTATGGGAGCAATTGACCAGACCACTATGAGTCGTGGGAAGGAGGCGTTTTTTCAACGGTAACGATGGCAGGCGAGTATCGTGGGTTTGCGTCTAGGTAGTGGTATATAGGTATGATGGGGTGATGTTGATGTATAGAACGGGATGTTATCACTTTATGAATGATGTTGGATCTTTTCTTATTCATAATCAATGGGAAATATGAGGAATGATGATCAGTAGTAATACTTTGTTTCGGTTCGAGTTCATTGCTGCCATGATTGAAATCATCGATTACAATGCACTTGCAACTATAGATAGTAACAGTCAACTTGGTATAGTACATCATCACTCCCTTACTTATGCCTACGGACTATATACATACATCGAACATCCAAACCAGATCAAACCAGACCATCCACGCCCCCGATCTACCGGCATCTACCTATCTCAATGACAAAACAGTAATAAAGTCCTACCAATTAGCTAGCTAGCTCCTTAGTTCATGTGAGCTTTTTCTTCAGCACGGAAATATTTATATATATATATATATATATTTATGATTTAATTTACGTGCGGATCTGATCTGATCTGATTTGGGTTAGGCGGATGGGGTTATCAGTAGTGATTTAGATTTAGAGGGTTTTTCAATTCTAGGGTGGATGTTTGTGGGGTGGAGTACTGTATTGGTACTGGTACTACGTGTTTGTTTGGGGGAAGAGAAGGGTATGATTGGTTCGGATTGTGTGATGAGTTGTATTCGGATGATATGTAGTTTTGAGGAGGAGGATCTACTATTAGGTGATGTAATGGAAGACAATACTAGTATAGATTGATTGCTTGCTGACTAGAAGTAAAGTAGGTGGGATAGTTCAATGGTAGAAAAGAGTATAGAGAAGGGAAAGAGTATACACTGCCTTGGGCATTATGGTACCATAGATTGAAGGGTAGAAGATAGGGTACAGTCGACAAGAAGGAGAAGGAGGAGGAGGAGGAGGAGGAGGAG